>NW_026570955.1:186191-206191 GCF_027595985.1 Sorex araneus
AAGCCATTTTCTGAAATGCTGGCAAAAGGAATATAACCATTTATCTCAATAGCCCTTATAATAGAGCTGCTGGCACACATACTCTTCACCCCTACCGGGTGATAAATTCCCAGAGAATGACCACTATTTTCATTCGTCCTTTTGTTTCTGCCTGTCTCCAGGATAATTCAGTGGTGGGGATTCTTTCATCAGTCCTGTTTGTCGTAAACATAAGCTTGTGAATCTGGTATTTCATAGGCAACGTAACACTTCTTTCTTTTCTGGCAGACTTTGATTGTGGAGCATAATCAAAGGCCCACACACCGCAGATGACTTGTATGTCCATAGTTAAAAGGAACCATCATTAAAAAAAAAGACAATAAAATAAATGAACCATCGTGGACTTACTGCAACCCACAAACATGAACTGTGGGTGTTGCTTTGTTCTTTGTACGCGTTTTGGAATCATGCTGCCATCTGGGAGAGAAAGAGATGGTGGATGTTTCTCTTTGTGTTTTGATTTGTTTGTTTAAAGTCCGTGCTTGACTCTGCTGAAGCGTTTTCTCCTGGCCCTGTGCTCAGGGATCAGTCCCGGGGAGGCTCATGTACTTAATCCGAGAGTACTACCGTGGATTAAACCTGGGTGGGCTGCATGCAAGTCAACCATCTATGAAGTCTTATCGCTCTGGCCCCAGATATAAGAGATTTTAAGACACAGAAACAAAGTCTTGTTAGCCGTAACGAGATACTCTAGAGACTCACAGAAAAGCAATAATGATATACTCTAGAGACCCATAGAAAAGCAATAATGATATACTCTAGAGACTCACAGGAAACAAGTTTCGATGGTGATCAATCCACGGCCGTGATCCATGCGGTATCTTCCAATGGAACCGTTGCATGCTGCGAGCTGATCTCTTTTTTAAAAAAAATATTATTTTAAATAATATTAAATATTATTAAATATAATTAATTTATAATATTATAAATATAATTAAATATAATATTATAAATATAATTAAATAACATTAAATAATAATATATTGTTAAAATAAAATTAGTTACTGCTGGTTTGGAGACATGGTTAAATTTCGGCACGTGAACCGAAAATCATTTCCCAATTCATGGCAGTGGATCGTTGGAGTCGGGGGAGTGCTTGGTCTAGGACGGCCAATAAAAGTATTGATAACCAACCACACTTGATGTTTCCTTTGGTCGAGGGAGAAGGAACCCGTTTCTGTGTGTTCCATGCACATACACAGTGGTATGCTTCAAAGGGCAGCGCATAGCTGACATTTAAGAGCATTTCACTTGCCCACACGGATCATGCTAAATTGACTGTAGCATTGTCGCACTGTCGTCCCGTTGTTCATCGACTTGCTCGAGCGGGCACCAGTCACGTCTCCATTGTAAGACTTGTTATGACCCTTTTTGGCATCTCAAATATGCCACGGGGAGCTTGCCAGGCTCTGTCGTGCGGGCTAATACTCTCGGTAGCTTGCCGGGCTCTCCGAGAGGGGCGGGGGAATCGAACCCGGGTCGGCCGCGTGCAAGGTCAACACCCTCCCTCCTGCTGTGCTATCGTTCCAGCCCTCAAGGCTCTTGTAGAAAAAAAAAATTTTTTTAAAGCGGTTTTCTTAGCTGTATGATGTGTCCGTGTCTAACCCAGGCATGAAACACGCCTGAGAGTTTGCATATCAATGATACTGGCCCATATGTCTGAACACGGTGAACGTCACAGTAGGTACAAACAATAATTAAAAAAAAAATACTGAAGACAAATTCAAGGGGGGCGGGATTTGATAACACAGCCAACTGGTTTTTATTCATCTTCCAGCGTGGCTTCTTGGATGAGATCAATTGGGATCAGTTGAGACAGCTCCCAGCTGAGAGGGAACCTGGGTTCCTTTTAAAGCGGGGACAGAGGGAAGATGCTATAAGTACCACAGAAGGCTGGAGAGCTTGGCAGAGGGGTCCAAAACCTTTGCAGTATCACGCCACACCAAGTACCGTGCTGGGAAGCAATTCCTCTCACCGGACTGGCGCCAACCCGTTCTGAAAACTCTAATTAGGCTGGCTAATGGGCACGGTTAAATAAAGGCTCTTCTGGAGTGAATTATAAAGCGATTAACTTTTCTGTCCAAAAAAAAAAAAAAAACAAAGGCAGCCAACTCCAAGCAAAATAAAAGACCTGTAAACATTTGTCTTTAGTATGAGAATCAAAGCACGGATTTGATCCATCGTCAAGCCGAGGCTATTTTGGAGATGGATCTAAATGAAGCGAATCAACCGGCCCTCGGCCCTGCAATTGTGATGGATTTTTGTCTCCGACGAACGCACGCGTGGGCCTCATCTCGTGGAAACATCCCTGGATTTCTAACGATGATTAATGAGGAAACACGGAAAAAGCCAACATCTTGTGCATCTCAATAGCGTGGAAGAGGAAAAAAAAAAGAATTGATCTTTACAAATGAGATATCGGGATCAAGACCAACAAGCAATGTTTTCAGAGATATGTGTTCCACTTGGTAATAAACACCTCGAATGCAATTCCCACGTATGGGGTTTTTTTGTTGTTATTATTATTTTATTATTTAAGCTTGGGAGGATGACACTATACGTTTTTTTTAAACAGAAAGATACATAAAAATAACCATGTATAGACAGAAAAAAAATGAGTGAGAGGAGATTAACCTACTCAAGCACAAAAAAAAAAATACCATATTAATGACAAGGAAGACACGATAATTACCATAATGAGACCCAAATACAAAATCAAAAGTATTGCAACTTATTTTGGATGCCAGAGTTGAAATATCAGCGTTTGGTAGCGTTTTTCTGTGTCCGAAAGCACGTTCGTATTCTTGTGGAATTGTTAAAGTATCTGACACAAACGCTCATTATTTGGAATGACAAAGTTCCAAGAACTATCGTCAGAATGTTTGTATCTGCATTGAATTGCTAAGACTATCTGACTTAGACAATCTTGTGAGTTGAAATAATTGTGGTACCTAAAAGACGGTTCAAAGAGTAGTGGTGTAGTTTACAACACAAGTTTCTAGAGTTAATCAAAGTTGTTGCAAAACTTATCCGACCAGTGTTTTTATTTGATCTCTGAGACTTCTGGGAACTAAAATTGCTAGAGCAATTGTCCCGTTGCTCATCGATTTGTTCGAGCGGGCACCAGTCACGTCTCTCATTGAGAGACTTATTGTGACTGTGTTTGGCACCTCCAATACGCACGGGGAGCTTGCCAGGCTCTGCCGCGCGGGCTCGATACTCTCGGCAGCTTACTGGGTTCTCCGAGAGGTGCGGAGGAATAGAACTTGGGTCGGCTGCATGAAAGGCGAACGCCCAACAGCTGTGCTATCGCTCCAGCCAATTAGTGTAATAATAATAATAATAAATAATAATAATAAATAAATAATAATAATAATAATAATAATAATCACTGTCATCCTGTTGCTCATCCATTGGCTCGAGCGGGCACCAGTCACGTCTCCACGGTGAGACTTGTTGTGACTGTGTTTGGCATCTCAAAGACACCACGGGGAGCTTGCCAGGCTCTGCCGTGCAGGCGGGAGACTCTCGGCAGCTTGCCAGGCTCTCCGAGAGGGACGGAGGAATCGAACCCGGGTCAGCTGCATGAAAGGCGAACGCCCAACCGCTGTGCTATTGCTCCAGCCCCACGGTGATTCACTAATGAAAAATATTTTAATAAAAAAAAATAAACAAAACAAAAAAGAGGACACGTCGGGCAGAGACAGCAAATGCGGGGCAATGGGGGTGTCCAAAGGAACGTGACCACACAGGGAGGAATCCGTGCCCTGAGGAAGGAAGAGGAAAGCGTCCTGTTGTGGATATAGAATTGGGCGTAGAGGCACTTGTGACAGTGCTCGGGGGACCCACGCAAAGCTAGATTCGGACCCCAGGAGGGCACCTATGCCTTGGAACCCCTGGTCCTCGGAGGAAAAATAGTCTGTTCTGAAAAAGATATTAAAGAAGGAAGAAAGAATCCTGTAGCTTGCAAGAATCATTCTTTGACAAAATTCTTCTCTCTCTCTGTCTCTGTCTCTGTCTCTGTCTCTCTGTCTCTGTCTCTGTCTCTGTCTCTCTCTCTCTCTCACACACACACACACACACACACACAGATAAGACCATTGGCAGGTGCACCCATGCTGGTGAAATAAATCAATGTTCAGCTAGACTTCCTTCCAGGGCCCGAGCACAGGTTGTGAACGAACGACAAACAGGGGGATGGTTTCATTCCCGAGGGTGACGGTGGAGGAGGGTAATTCTTCAGAACCACGGAGCGGGTCAAGGAATCCAAAAGAATCTCACCAAAGATGGTAGCAAGCACATGCCATGATGCGGTGTATGTCTGAGAGATCACAGCAAATGAGCTCTTGGTCTCCTTGTGTGGGAAAAGAGAGAGAGAGACAGAGACAGAGATAGACAGAGACAGAGACAGAGACAAAGAGAGACAGAGACAGAGACAGAGACAGAGGAAGAGAGGGACCACGTAGCCTGCTCTAGAACAATCCAGAAACCCAAAATTGCTGTAAAAAAAAAATCATGAGGGGGCTGGAGTGATAGCACAGCAGGGAGGGCGTTTGCCTTGCACACAGCCGACCCGGGTTCGATTCCCAGCATCCCATAGGGTCCCCTGAGCACTGCCAGGGGTGATTCCTGAGTGCAGAGCCAGGAGGGACCCCTGAGCATTGCTGGGTGGGACCCAAAAATAAAAAAAAATGAATAATAAATCTTGTTTCTTTTCTTTTTCTTATTCATTTATATATAAACATATAGAATATATTATATTATAATGATTTTTATTATTTTATTTTATTAATTTAATGTGTTTTATTTAAATAATTTATTTAAATTATTTTATAATGATTATAATAATAATTATTATATAATATATATATATTGTTGTCCAGGAAACAAAAGAGATGAAATTCAGGTAAAAGAAAAATACCCAATTAGCTGAGAATATCACAGACCTTCACAAATTCTTATAACTGTCTTTGTTCAGTCACCAAGTTCCATCGATGCAGAAATAGAGTTCGATCCCCTTGAATGCAATTAAAATGTTCAAATGAGTAATATTTGCCTAAGATTGGAATCCATTATCAAGTCCGAACTTTTTTTTTTTAATTTTGGGGAATTCACCCAACCACGAAGCCCCCAGAGACTGAATTACATCGGGGAAATGTAAACACATAGAAGTGTCATTATTAAACCAAAACCAAACAAACAAACAAACAAAAAATGAGAAGGAAGAAGTCAACGCATGTGTCCTTAGACTTGATACAGCAGAAATTAAAAAAGGGAAAAAAAACAGAAATTAAATCTGTGACATTTAAAAAAATAAATAAATAAAATAAGATGTTTTGGGTTCCGGGTTTGGGTTGAAATTATTCATTATCAAAAACAATAAAAATATAAATATTATATTTTATACATTAATATATTGATATTATAGCACATATTATATAATTATACAATACATAATTTTGTAAATATATAATCTATATTATATTTATTATATTTATATGTTATAAATCGTTTAATTACATTTGCCTTTGTATATTACACATATATAATACATATATATGTATATATACATATAATTAAATATTATATAATTATATAACATAATTATATGGTATATAAAATTATATAAATATATAATTATACACTATGTTTATTATATTTATATATTATAAATCGCTTAATTACATTTGCCTTTGTATATTACAAATATATAATACATATATATAATTAAATATTATATAATTATATTATATTATTATATTTATATATTATAAATCGCTTAATTACATTTGCCTTTGTATATTACAAATATATAATACATATATGCATATATATAATTAATATTATATAATTCTATAACTATATAATTATATATTATATTATTATATTATTATATTTATATATTATAATCACTTAATTACATTTGCCTTTGTATATTACAAATATATAATACATATATATAATTAAATATTATATAATTATATTATATTATTATATTTATATATTATAAATCGCTGAATTACATTTGCCTTTGTATATTACACATATATAATACATATATATGTATATATACATATAATTAAATATCATATAATTATGTAACTATATAATTATATATTATATAATTATATGACTATATAATGATATGACTCTAATTATATGTTATATAATTATATAACTATATAATATTATATTATTATATTTGTATATTATAAATCGCTTAATTACATTTGCCTTTGTATATTACACATACATAATACATATATACATATAATTAAATATTATATAATTATATAACTATATAATTATATAATATATAAGAGTATATAAACATATCATTATTTATTATATGTATATATTATAAATCGGTTAATTAGATTTGCCTGTGGAGAGTGAGAAAGTCTTTTTTTTTTTTCCTAATGTGAGCACTTTACTGAGTCCCCAAGCGCTGAGTCCTAGTGTTTGCGGACCTGGGGGACACAGGGCATCCGTCAATCATGGGGCCACGTGTGGGTCCCTCATAGCACCGGGAATTAACTGGGACACAGCGTCCTGGCGGGGGCGGGGGGGGGGGGGGTGCAGGGGTGACAACTCCCAGGGGGGGCGGGAGCCTGTCCCTCCCCTCCCAGGCCCTGGGCAGGGGCCCCCAAGTCCAGACGCCCCTTGCCAGAGCCAAGGGGCCTGGCCCTGAGCACAGAGGCCGCGGGGACCCCCGGGCCCTGGTACAGGCTGTGGCCCCTCCACCGACCCCCACCGAGGGGCAAGGACGGGTGATTTGGGGGGGAACCACAGAAGGACACAGGAATGGTTGGAGATGGTCACGCAGGACACGGAGGGAGGGAGGGAGGGAGGGAGGGAGGGAGGGCTCAAAGTCGGTGAAGGGGGACCCAGTGGCTGCGTGGCACAGCACAGTGCCCTAAAACAGAGACAGAGACAGAGACACAGAGAGACAGAGACAGAGAGAGAGACAGAGACAGAGAGACAGAGACAGAGAGAGACAGAGACAGAGAGACAGAGTCAGAGAGACAGAGACAGAGTCAGAGAGACACAGAGACAGAGACAGAGAGAGACAGAGACAGAGAGAGACAGACAGAGACAGAGTCAGAGAGAGACAGAGACAGAGAGAGACAGACACAGAGAGACAGACACAGAGAGAGACCGAGACAGAGTCAGAGAGAGACAGAGACAGAGAGAGACAGAGACACAGAGACAGACACAGAGAGAGAGACAGAGACAGAGAGACAGCGATAGAGAGAGACAGAGTCAGAGAGAGATAGATAGAGACAGACAGAGAGAGACAGTCAAAGACAGAGATAGAGAGAGACAGAGTCAGAGAGAGACAGATAGAGAGAGACAGACAGAGACAGAAACAGAGATAGAGACAGAGAGAGACAGAGACAGAGGCAGAAACAGAGTCACTCAGAGACAGAGATAGAGTGTGACACAGTTAATCAGAGACAGAGATAGAGAGACAGAGTCAGAGAGAGACACAGAGACAAAGATAGAGAGAGGCAGAGTCAGAGAGAGACAGAGATAGAGAGAAGAGACAGATAGAGACAGAGATAGGAAGAGAGACAGAGTCAGAGACAGAGAGAGATAGAGAGACAGAGACAAATACAGACAGAGATAGAGAGAGACAGAGTCATAGAGACAGAGATAGAGAGACAGAGAGATAGAGACAGAGATAGAGAGACAGAGAGAGATAGAGACAGAGATAGAGACAGAGACAGATAGAGACAGAGAGAGATAGAGAGAGACAGAGATAGAGACAGAGAGAGATAGAGACAGAGATAGAGAGACAGAGAGAGATAGAGACAGAGAGAGATAGAGACAGAGATAGAGACAGAGACAGATAGAGACAGAGAGAGATAGACAGAGATAGACAGAGACAGAGTCAGAAAGAGACAGAAATAGAGAGAGACAGAGTCAGAGAGAGACAGAGACAGAGACACAGAGAGACCGAGAGACAGAGACAGAGATAGAGAGAGACAGAGGCAGGTCGGGGTGACGGACGGGAGGGAAATTGAAGGCATTCGTGCTGGGAAATGTGCCCTGGTGGGGGGATGGGTGCTGGAGCACTGTAGGACTGAAACCCGGCCATGAACAGCGAGGAGAGACCC
Organism: Sorex araneus; assembly: GCF_027595985.1. NCBI lineage: Eukaryota > Metazoa > Chordata > Mammalia > Eulipotyphla > Soricidae > Sorex > Sorex araneus. Next base: position 194,351 of record NW_026570955.1, read on the forward strand.
TATTTCACAGTGACTCCATCACCATCACCATCATCATCATCACCATCATCATCATCATCATCATCATCATCACCATCATCACCACCACCATCATCATCATCATCATCATCATCATCATCATCACCACCATCACCATCATCATCATCATCATCACCATCATCATCATCATCACCATCACCATCATCATCATCATCATCATCATCATCATCATCACCATCATCATCACCATCATCATCACCATCATCATCATCATCACCATCATCATCACCATCATCACCATCACCATCATCATCACCATCATCACCATCACCATCATCATCACCATCATCATCATCATCATCATCACCATCATGTATCCCTGTATCACTGTTCCGCTGTTCATCGACTGACTCGAGCGGGCGCCAGTCACGTCTCCACGGTGAGACTTGTCATGACTGTGTTTGGCATCTCGGAGACGCCACGGGGAGCTTGCCAGGCTCTGCCGTGCGGGCGGGAGACTCTCGGGAGCTTGCCGGGCTCTCCGAGAGGGACGGAGGAATCGAACCCGGGTCGGCCGCGTGCAAGGCAAACGCCCTCCCTGCTGTGCTATCGCTCCAGCCCCTCTTTTTTTTTTTTCTTACTCTGTTGTGCTACACTCAATTCCATTGCCCTAATTATCAGATTCATTTTGAGGACTTTTTTTTTTGTTTTTTTTTTAATCTTACATCATTCGGAGTCTAATTCCGATCCTTGCGATTAAACAGGTGGGAGAAGATGATGCCAAGCTACGGTTCTGGAAGTACTTTGCACGGAACCCTTGTGAATTTCGTTCTTTGCGTGAGAACATAAAGATTTCTGCTGCGTCTGTCGTCTGTTCATTCCCTCGCTCTCCATTTATCCTGGACCTGGTCAGCCCCAGATGTCCTGGTCACCTGATTGAAGGCAAGAAACAGAAAAAAAAATAATGATTTACATTCCTTACCGGAAAATTACCCTCATTCTCCCTCTGGGAGAGCCTGGCAAGCTACCGAGAGTTTCCTGCCCCCATGGGAGAGCCTGGCAAGCTCCCCGTGGTGTATTCATATGCCAAAACCAGTAACAATGCTGGGTCTCATTCCCCTGACCCTGAAAGAGCCTCCAATGCGGCACCGTTGGGAAGGACGAGTCGAGAGAGGCTGCTAAAATCTCAGGGCTGGGATGAATGGAGACGTTACTGGTGCCCACTTGAGCAAATCGACGATCAACAAGATGATAGCGATACGGTGATGATTAACTTACATCATTATACTGGAAAATGCTTCTTCTCTGAGTTTTACACCTCTAGCAGATTTGGACTAATCTTGTTCCGTAATCTCGCCAAGGGGCACCTATGCCCCCATATCCCCAACGTGCCTGGAAATCATCTGGAAATACCACCGTGCATCTACACTGCCCCATTGGGGAGATTTTTCCACGACTCTGTTGTTCCCGTTCTAATCCAGTTTTATTCACAAACCTCGTGATTAACTATTCAGGCTCATTTTTGCTTTAGTGAAAAATTCTTCCAAACAAATTTGAAGAATCTTCATTTACCTAAATATTTTTGTTAATTCCACTTGAAAAAAAAAATCAGTGCCCTGTCGTAAAAAGATGTAAAATCAGTGATTTTTTTTGAAAAGAATAAATATGTTCTACTAAAGACATACTTTGGTGCAAACTTAAAAATGTTTCTCTGAAGAATTGTCACATACGATGGCAAATAACACACTGGTAAGGAGTTTCATTTAATAATACTCCATCCTTGCGTTCCTCTGTGGTAAATATGTACTTGGACTGAGGTAAGAGGGACTAACATGAGATCTATTCTCAAGCTATTTTTACAGTATGAGATACTATGTCATACGTGTTAGAGACAGAACAAATCTATTACTAAAAGAATGGAAGGGGAAGTAAGAAAGGAAGGGCAGGAGAGGAAGGAAAAGAAAGAAAAGAGAGGAAAGGATGAAAGAGAACAAAAGGAAGGAGGGAAGGAAGGAAGGAGGAAGGAAAAAGACAGAGAAGGAAGGAGGGAGGGAAGGAAGGAAGGAAGGAAGGAAGGAAGGAAGGAAGGAAGGAAGGAAGGAAGGAAGGAAGGAAGGAAGGAAGGAAGGAAGGAAGGAAGGAAGGAGGGAAGGAGGGAGGGAGGGACGGAGGGAGGGAGGAAGGGAGGAAGGGAGGAAGGGAGGGAGGGAGGAAGGGAGGGAGGGAGGGAGGGACTGAGGGAGGGCAAGGGAGGGAGGGAGGAAGGAAGGGAGGGAGGAAGGAAGGAAGGAAGGAAGGAAGGAAGGAAGGAAGGAAGGAAGGAAGGAAGGAAGGAAGGAAGGGAGGGAGGGGAGGGAGGGAGGGAGGGAGGAAGGAAGGAAGGAAGGAAGGAAGGAAGGAAGGAAGGGAGGGGAGGGAGGGAGGGGAGGGAGGAAGGAAGGAAGGAAGGGAGGAAGGGAGGGAGGGAGGGAGGGAGGGAGGGAAGGAGGGAGGGAGGAAGGGGAGGAAGGAAGGAAGGGAGGAAGGGAGGAAGGGAGGGAGGGAGGGAGGGGAGGGGAGGGAGGGAGGGAGGAAGGGAGGAAGGAAGGAAGGAAGGAAGGAAGGAAGGAAGGAAGGAAGGAAGGAAGGAAGGAAGGAAGGAAGGAAGGAAGGAAGGGAGGAAGGAAGGGGAGGAAAGGAGGGAAGGAGGGAGGAAGGAAGGAAAGGGAGGAAGGAAGGGAGGAAAGGAAGGAAGGAAGGAAGGAAGGAAGGAAGGAAGGAAGGAAGGAAGGAAGGAAGGAAGGAAGGAAGGAAGGAAAGTAGGGAGGGAGGGAAAAGAGGGAGGGAGGAAGGAAGGAAGGAAGGAAGGAAGGAAGGAAGGAAGGAAGGAAGGAAGGAAGGAAGGAAGGAAGGAAGGAAGGAAGGAAGGAAGGAAGGAAGGAAGTATAGGAACAAATCAATGTCGAAGACATGAAGTTTGAAGCCCAGTGTAGTTTGTTGGGAGTGTGAATTGTCAGCACCAGAAAAAGAGATTTTCTAAAAAGGAACAAAAGGGTCCTGAGCGTCCCAGACCCCAGGGCACCGCTGCCGGCTGTTGCTTGCTGGTTCCGTAAGCAGGACCAGGGATTGCCACCGTCCCTGTGTGCTGCGGCACGCGTGCCCTTCCTCGCTAATAGCCAGGGGCAGCAGTGAGAGTCCAGCAGGAAGGGCATTTGCCTTGCACGCGGCCGACCTAGGTTCAATCCCCGGCATCCCGTAGGGTCCCCCGAGCACTGCCAGGAGTCATTCCTGAGTGCAGAGCCAGGAGGATCCCCTGAGCATCGCTGGGGTACCACTGTATCACCGTCGTCCCGTTGTTCATTCCATTTGCTCACGCGGCGGGCGCCAGTCACGTCTCCATGGTGAGCCTTGTGACTGTTTTTGGCATCTCAAAAAAAGCTGGCCAGGCTCTGCCGTGCGGGCGGGAGACTCTCGGGAGCTTCCAGGCTCTCCGAGAGGGACGGAGGCATCGAACCCGGGTTCTTGGGGATGGCTGATAATAAGACGGGACGGTTACTTGATGCCAAGTAACTGCTGATCCTCGCAGGGGAATCCCAGAGCTTCCTGGAGGCGGCATCAAACGACTCATTTATTATCAGTCCCGGAGACACAACTTGCAATCCCACGGGATTGTACAATGGGCAAGGCGGCCAGGAAACTGACCGTGTCACAGGACCCCACAAGGCACCGGCCAGGGTCCCGGCATTCCTACTCCCAGTCCTGTTCACGGACCCCCAGACGGGTCCCTTTGCGGACCTCCAAGAAGATGATGTTTCTTGTTTTTTTTTTTTTAAGGAAGGGGCGGCCACCTTTCCTTCCTTCCTTCTATCCACTGCCCAGGAAACGTCGCGGATTCTACCTCTGCCTCCCTGAGAGGAAATAAGTGATTCATCGCAGTTCACCTCATGCAGGAAAAGAGGACCCGGAGTGCCTCGGGCCCAGGGGAGCTTGTTATGGGGCGCTGCAGGGATGAGCCGGGTTTTGTGTGATTTGTATCCGGGGCTGCAAACACACTGGTGGCGCTTGGCGCTTCGTGAAAATGAGTGCTCTGGGGTTTTAATTCTATGTCCTCCTCCTCCTCTTCCGAGAAACGCTTCCTCTCTGCCAGGGAGAAAATAGGGTTTTGCAGAATCCATTATTTCCGCTTTTTTAAAATATTGATGAGATTTTTTTTTTCTTCTCACTATTGTGTCTCTTCTTGCAGCCGCCTCCTGAGCTGGGGGAGAAGGCGGCTGGGATGGAGAAGGGGTCACTGAGTCAGGGATGGTTGGAGGGATGCTCGGGATGGGACACGTGTGCTGAGAGTCGACAAAGGACCCACCGTGACGGCCTCTCGGTGTCTGTGTTGCAAACCAGGATGCCCCAAAGCAGAGAGAGTGTGGGGGAGATTGTCTGCCATGGAGGCAGGGGGAGGGCGGGGATGGGGGGATACTGGGGACATGGGGGGTGGGGAACGTGCACGGGTGGAGGGATGGGGGTTCCATCATTGTGTGACTGAAACTCAAACATGGAAGCTTATAATTGCATCTGACAGTGATTCAATAAAAAAAAATTAAAGAAAGAAAGGAAGAAAGAAAGAAAAAAAGAAAGAAAGAAAGAAAGAAAGAAAGAGAGGAGAGAGGAGGGAGGGAGGGGAGGGAGGAAGGAAGGAAGGAAGGAAGGAAGGAAGGAAGGAGGAAGAAAAGACAGAAAGAAAGAAAGAAAGAAAGAAAGAAAGAAAGAAAGAAAGAAAGAAAGAAAGAAAGAAAGAAAGAAAGAAAGAAAGAAAGAAAGAAAGAAAGAAAGAAAGAAAGAGAGAGAGAAAGAGAGAGAGAGAAAGAGAAAGGAAGAAAGAAAGAAAGAAAGAAAGAAAGAAAGAAAGAAAGAAAGAAAGAAAGAAAGAAAGAAAGAAAGAAAGAAAGAAAGAAAGAAAGAGAGAGAGAAAGAGAGAGAGAGAAAGAGAAAGGAAGAAAGAAAGAAAGAAAGAAAAGAAGAAAGAAAGAAAGAAAGAAAGAAAGAAAGAGAGAGAGAGAGAGAGAGAAAGAGAGAGAGAGAAAGAGAAAGGAAGAAAGAAAGAAAGAAAGAAAGAAAGAAAGAAAGAAAGAAAGAAAGAAAGAAAGAAAGAAAGAAAGAGAGAGAGAGAGAGAAAGAGAGAGAGAGAAAGAGAAAGGAAGAAAGAAAGAAAGAAAGAAAGAAAGAAAGAAAGAAAGAAAGAAAGAAAGAAAGAGAGAGAAAGAGAGAGAGAGAAAGAGAAAGGAAGAAAGAAAGAAAGAAAGAAAGAAAGAAAGAAAGAAAGAAAGAAAGAAAGAAAGAAAGAAAGAAAGAAAAGAAGAAAGAAAGAAAGAAAGAAAGAAAGAAAGAAAGAAAGAAAGAAAGAAAGAAAGAAAGAAAGAAAGAAAGAAAGAAAGAAAGAAAGAAAGTTTGCCCTGCCACCACGCCAACACTGGCCCCGGGTGAAGGGGTGGGAAGGAGAGGCAGGCACCACCCGGGGGGTAAGAAAATAAGACAGAAGGAAGAGGCAAAGCCTCGGGGGCAGAGGGCTGGACTCAGCCCTGATTCCTCCCCGTGTTCTAGATTCACTGTCCTCAACCAGCATTCTGGGAAGACCGGGGGTCCTTCCCGAGGAACATCTGCCCACCTGTGCCCACCTCACCAGCCTACGTTCACGCACCCCTGTACAACCGACGTCACTGGTGAGACAAAGTGGCTTTTTTTTTTGCTTTTTGCTTTTTGGGTCCCACCCGGCAATGCATAGGGGTTCCTCCTGGCTCTGCACTCAGGAATGACTCCTGGCAGTGCTCAGGGGAGCCTACGGGTTGCTGGGAATCGAACCTGGGTCGGCCACGTGCCAGGCCAACGCCCTCCCCGCTGTGCTATCGCTCCAGCCCCTGGACAAAGTGGCTTTGAGGCTGGCGGGCTCTATTTCCCTTTACTGGCTTTGGTATTTGGGCCACGCGCCTGGCGGTATTGGGGTCTCACTCCTGGCTTTGTGCTCAGCGGTCCTTCCTGGTGGGCCCAGGGTATAAACCGTATGCGGTGCCAGGGTTTGCTCCTGGGATGGTGATGATTGGGTACCGGCTCTTGCTTTGACCTGCCCAATGCCCGATGCCCTGTTTACTCTCCCCTGCGCGTAATCCAAGCATCTCAGTGAAGAAAATGGGAACAAGGGTGCTCGTACTGTGCGCAAAATGAAGATCAACACCAGGGAACAGGGAACAGTTGCAGTGCCTCACGGGAAGGGAGGAATTGCCTTTCAAACGTCTGGTGCCATTCTCTGAGACGCAGTTCTTACTCCCTTGGGATGCTTGCTTTTCTTGCTTTAATTTTTTTTTATTATTATTATTGAATCACCGTGAAGGGCTGGAGTGAGAGCACAGCGGTTGGGCGTTCACTTTTCACGTGGCCGACCCGGGTTCGATGCCTCCGTCCCTCTCGGAGAGCCCGGCAAGCTCCCGAGAGTCTCCCGCCCGCACGGCAGAGCCTGGCAAGCTCCCCGTGGCGTCTCCGAGATGCCAAACACAGTCACGACAAGTCTCACCGTGGAGACGTGACTGGCGCCCGCTCGAGCCCATCGATGAGCAACGGGACGACAGGGACAGTGACAGTGAATCACCGTGAAGTACATGAAGTCGTTCGTGATTGGGTTTCAGTCATACAGTGTCTCAACACCCCGTCCCTCTACCAGGGCTCGTTTCCCACCACCAATGTCTCCGGGATCTCTCCCGTTCATTACCCTCACCTCTCTGTCTCTCTGTCTGTCTCTCTGTCTCTGTCTCTCTCTGTCTCTCTGTTTGTGTTTCTCCATGTCTATCTCTCTGTCTCTCTGTCTCTGTCTGTCTGTCTCTCTCTCTATCTCTGTCTTTCTCTGTCTCTCTGTCTGTGTCTCTCTATGTCTATCTCTCTATCTCTCTGTCTCTCTGTCTGTCTATCTGTCTCTCTATCTCTGTCTCTGTCTGTGTCTCTATGTCTATCTCTTTGTCTCTCTGTCTGTCTCTGTCTCTCTGTCTCTCTATGTCTATCTCTCTATCTCTCTGTCTCTCTGTCTGTCTCTATGTCTCTCTGTCTGTGTCTCTCTATGTCTATCTCTCTGTCTCTCTGTCTCTGTCTGTCTATCTGTCTCTCTCTCTGTCTCTATCTCTGTATGTCTATCTCTTTGTCTCTCTGTCTGTCTCTGTCTCTCTGTGTCTCTCTGTGTCTCTCTATGTCTATCTCTCTGTCTCTGTCTGTCTCTGTCTCTCTGTCTTTGTCTCTCTCTATATCTGTCTGTCTGTGTGTCTCTATGTCTATCTCTCTGTCTCTCTGTCTCTATCTCTGTCTCTCTGTCTCTGTCTCTCTCTGTTTCTCTGTCTCTGTCTCTCTGTCTCTGTCTCTCCTTCTGGGCATTATGCTTTGCAATACAGGTCCTGAGCGAGAGATCACCCCTTTTCACCCTTCCCCTCCTTTCATCCTGCAGTTCATATCCAGAGTGATCACTGCCCACCCTCATTGCCACAGTGCTCCCTTCTCTATCCCAACTGCCGTCTCCCCCCGCCCCACCCCCCGCCCTTGAGGCGGCTTCCGACCGCGGGCCCCTCCTCCTGGCCCTTGTCTCCACTGTCCCTGGGTACCACTCTGTGCCCGGGCACAGACCGTACCTAGTTCACGTGCTTTGTACGACAATTGTCTCTCCTTCCTGTGCCGCTTTCCCTCGGAACAGAGAAAAAAAAAAAATCCCCCGAAAGTGTGTTGGGTGCTTCCGTGTGAGTCCGTCCCTTCCTGCAGACCCCCGGGAGACCTGCCCGGGCCTTACTGAAGGTCTGCGCCAGCTCCCACAATGCCTTGTTGCCGCAGGACTTAACAAAGAGCCTCTCCGCGCCTTCAGCCGCGTCAAGCACCCTGGAAACTTAATCAGTATTTTTTTTTTCCCCTAAGAATCAGCCTTCTCGGGCCTGGAGTGATAGCACAGCGGGGAGGGCTTTTGCCTTACACCCGGCCGACCCGGGTTCGAATCCCAGCATCCCATAGGGTCCCCTGAGCACCGCCAGGGGTGATTCCTGAGTGCATGAGCCAGGAGTAACCCCTGAGCATCGCCGGGTGGGACCCAAAAAGCAAAAAAAAAAAAAAAAAAAAAAAGAATCAGCCTTCTCAAGCAACGTTGCGGGAGAAATAATATGTAGCATGTAGCAGTGTAATGCAGGAAAAAAAAAAACACTTTTTTATATTTTCCTAAAATAATTTATTTACCAATCTGGAAAACGGTTCTCTTTCTTCATGTAGCATCTTGACCCACAGTCACGGTCACTGTCACTGTCATCCCGTTGCTCATCGATTGGCTCGAGCGGGCGCCAGTCACGTCTCTCATGGAGAGACTTATTGGTACTGTGTTTGGCATCTCCAAGACGCCACGGGGAGCTTGCCAGGCTCTGCCGTGTGGGCTCGATACTCGATATTTATTTATTCATTTATAAATTTTTTTATAAAGTTTTAATTAGTGAATCACCGTGAGGGTACAGTTACAGATTTATACATTTTTGTGCTCATGTTTCCCCCATACAAAGTTCCCCTTCTCCAGTGCCCATTCTCCACCACCAGTAAACCCAGCGTTATTTTTTTTTTAATTAAATAAAAAAGAATGTTCTAGTACGGTAATTAAAAAAAAAAAAAAAGAATCAGGATCCTGCAAGGTCAGAGGTGAGATGAGATTCCACTTCCCAGAAGCCGATGACCCCACCCATCCTCAACACTGGATGTGAGTGAAAGATACTCGTGAAGGTTTGACGCTTTTCACTTGAAAAAAAATTTTTTTTTTTCTGTTTTTAATGCTTGGAGATGCCCACGCCACTGAGGGGTGAGGAAAGGCACAGGGAACAATTACTGATCATTTGCATCCGGCACGGGAATTTCCCACTTCATCCACCCTGTCATTGTTCATTTATTTGTGATGGGGGTAACGGGGCGGGGAAGGGAGGCGTGTGAAGACGTGTGTAGTTCCTTTGCCGTCTACGCAGACAGAACGCTCGGCCCAGAAATCAAGCAGGACGGACTCCCAGGGGCAATATTATACCCAGGGCTGGGTGAACGGAGCCACGTGTGTTCCAGAGCCTCATGTACGTGGCCAACTCGGGTTCGATTCCTCCGTCCCTCTCGGAGAGCCCGGCAAGCTCCCGAGAGTCTCCCGCCCGCACGGCAGAGCCTGGCAAGCTCCCCGTGGCGTCTTCGAGATGCCAAACACAGTCACGACAAGTCTCACCGTTGGAGACGTGACTGGCGCCCGCTCGAGCCAATCAATGAGTTCCGGTTGAACTCCCATGCCCTGGATATTGGTTTCTGTTTAAATCAGATAACTAGTTATTTGATTAATCAATTAATAATTAATTATAAAATTAATAATTGTTTATAACATTAAATTATAAATGATTGTTATTAATAATCAATTATAAAAATTAATAATTGCTTATAATATTAAATTATAGATGATTGTTATTATTAATTAATTATAAATACTCAATAAGTATTCATAATATTTTATTGTATTATAATTAATTGTTGTTATTAATAATTAATTAAAAATAATTAATGATTATTTATAGTATTTTGTTGTATTATAGATAATTGTTGGTTATTTATTAATTGATACTTATTAATAAATAATTAATAAAACAAATCAGCGGGATGTTTAGCCAACCGCTCGGCGCGGCTTCCGTAAATTTGCTTCCCGGCTTAGTGAGATTCAAAGATGTGCTTTGGCCGTCGATTTAAAAAAAACCCTCCCCGGACACTCGGGGCTGCCCCGGTCACAGTGCTCATGAAGGATCCTGGACTTGAGACAAGATTCTGCCTTTGCGCTGCATTCCTGGGGTGTCCGGCCCAAAAGAGAGGAAGGAGGGGAGAGGGGAAAGGGTGTCGCTGGGCTGGTTGCAAATCCACCTTTTCTATTCCAAAGTCGCTCCAGGAAGGAGCAAAAGTCGGGCAGGGAGTAGAGCCCAGGGGTTGAGGAACTTGCCTACCAGGAGGGTGAGCACTGTCCTGGGGAGTCACAGCCCTGGAGTTAAGATCTCAGGCCTGGGCAGCCCCTCACCCACCCACAGCCACACCCAGAGAAGCCCCCGCAGGACCCCAAGGCCAGGGAAGGAATTTCCAAGAAGCCCATCCCCACCCCCAGCCCCCCTGGCAACCCCCTTAGCAACGGACTCTGACCCGGGGAGCAGCCCCAGGCGGGGGCAGGTGGGAGAAACCCCATCCAGGCCCCTGGGGCCCAGGGAGGGCGCAGACGCTGCCCCAGCCCAGGTGCTGCGTGTGCCCACGTGGCCGAGCACGCGTGTCGCCCGCATCTCCCCTCTGGAGACGGGGACGTTCGTGCTTTCCTGGGTGATGCTGGGGTGTGTGTCGGGGTCTCTCCGCCCTCGGGGAAGCCCGGGTTCTCTCTTGAGCACTTTACTCTCTCTGTCTCTCTCTGTGTGTCTCTCTGTCTCTGTCTCTCTCTCTCCGCCGTCGGGAAAGCCCGGGTTCTCTCTCTCTCTCTCTCTCTCTCTCTCTCTCTCTCTCTCTCTGTGTCTCTCTCTATCTATCTCCTCCCTCTCTCTCTGCCTCTCTCCCTCTCTCTGTCTCCCTCTCTCTCCCTCCCTCTCTCTTTCTCTTTCTCTCTCCTTCTCTCTCTCCCTCTTTCTCTCACCCTCTTTCTCTCCCTCCCTCTCTCCCTCTCTCTTTCTCTCACTCTCTTAATCTCTCTCTCCTTCTCTCTCCCTCCCTCTCTCCCTTAATCTCTCTCTCCTCTCTCCCTCTCTCTTCTCTTCCTCTCTCTCCCTCCCTCTCCTCCCTCCCTCTCTCCCTCTCTCTCTTTCACTCCCTCTCTCTCCTTTCTGTCCCTCTCTCTCTCCCTCTCTTCCCTCCCTCCCTCTCTCTTTCTCTTTCTCTCTCTCCTTCTCTCTCTCTCCCTCTTTCTCTCCCTCTCTCCCATTCTCTCTCCCCTCCCTCCCTTCCTCCCTCTCTCTTTCTCTTCCTCTCCTCTCTCTCCCTCTTTCTCTCTCTCCCTCCCTCTCTATTTCTCTCTCCTTCTCTCTCCCTCTTTATCTCCCTCTCTCATTATCTCTCTCTCCTTCTCTCTCTCTCTCCCTCTTCCTCCCTCTTTCTCTCTCATTCTTTCTCTGTCTCACTCTCTCTCTCCCTCTTTCTCTCCGTCTGCCCCTCTCTCTCTCTCTCCCTCTCCTCTCTCACTGTCTCTTCCTCCACATAAAATCTGTTTCACTTCACTGCTCTTCTCCTCCTGAAATCCCTTTCTGCGAGGCGAGACCAGAACCCAGTGACCCTGGGTCCCGTGCGGGGGAGGGGCGCAGAGGCGGACGGGGAGAAAGCGACTGTCTCTCTCCTCCCACTTCACATAACTCACCCCACCCGTAGGGCCCAGAGACATCCATGGAATGCCAGGAGTCTGCCCTGAGCACTGTGGGGCAGAGTCCAAAGTGTCCCTCCCCTTCCTACCGCCCCACTCCCCACACACATACAAAGACTCCACAAAAGCAAGGGGAAAAGCAACCACAATGGTGTGTGTGTGTGTGTGTGTGTGTGTGTGTGTGTGTGTGTGTGTGTGTGTGTGTGAGTGGAGCGATAGCACAGTGGGGAGGGCGTTTGCCTTGCACCTGGCCGGCCCGGGTTCGATTCCCAGCATCCCATAAGGTCCCCTGAGCACTGCCAGGAGTATTTCCTGAGTGCAGAGCCAGGAGTAACCCCTGAGCACTGCTTGCTTTGCAGGCTCAAACGGATTAAGAGCAGGAAGAGGAAAGAAGGAGGAAGGAAGGATTCTAGGGCTTCCTTTCCATCTCCTGCTTCTTTCACCCCCTCGACCCCCACCCCCTTCACCCCGAAGGCTTTACTTTCAGGTTTAATTAG
>NW_026570955.1:208691-221750 GCF_027595985.1 Sorex araneus
TGGGTAGAAATATGGATGACTGAATAGATATTAGGGATAGATAAAAGATGAGTGCATAGATGGATGGTTGGATGGATGGATTGATAACAGATGTTAGAGAAAGATGCTGGGTGGATGTGTGTGAATGGGTAGATGAGTAAATGAATGCAGGGGTGCGTTGGTTGATGGATACATAGGGGGTGGGAGGTAATGTAGGTGAATATATGTGTGGGTGGATTGATGGATGGAAAAGCAGATCGTAGATATACACCTTACATCATCATACAATTATTATATCAATTTGATTTTTAAAAAACCACAAACCAGCACAGGGAGAGAAAAGAAACAGTCTCCACTTTGCAGCGAAACCTGGGCGGATCTTCACAAGGCGGCTCGCCGTGATTAATGGCTGGGCTCCGGACTCGAAGGTGATTTATAGCGAGTTTCCAGGGAGAGCTGCAGAGGGACCAGGATATTCTAGACTTTATCCATCTTTTATGAACAATGCAGAGAGCGGGAGGTGTGGGTGGGCCCTGCAATTCATCTCCTTCGTGCCTAACGCAAGAAAAGAAGGGAAATCTCAGGACACTGAGAAAACCCAGAGGCAATAGGAGCCCGATTCCCCAACTAGGGAAGGTGAGAGGTGAGAGGAGGAAGCCACACGGCCAAAGACAAACATTTAGAAACCAACGCACAGACCATCAGTGTCTCTGCAGCTTAAAACCATCTTCTTCACACGCTCTCAAGGGGTCGACATATCCTCACATACACACACGCATTATATTTTGAGAAGTAGGTGACCTCAGCGTTCCGCCTATTTCGAAACAGAAACTCACAGCGGCGGAGAAACCGTCTTAATCACGGGCGTTTCCCGAATGGTTGATATCAAAGACATTTCTGAAACATTGGAAAACCTTTTTTTAATTTCCAAACTAATTTTTCAGAGTCTAAAGTTTTCTGAACCTAGTTGAGAAACATTCCCCGTCTTGGATGAAGGTCCAGTTTCTTAAGCTTCAAATTGAAATTCAAAATACTGTGGGTCATGGGGCTGGAGCGATAGCACAGCGGGGAGGGCGTTTGCCTTGCACACGGCCGACCCGGATTTGATTCCCAACATCCCATAAGGTCCCCTGAGCACTGCCAGGAGTCATTCCTGAGTGCAGAGCCAGGAGGAACCCCTGAGCATCGCCAGCTGTGACCCAAATGAAAAAAAGAAAAAACACTGTTGATCAGCCCAAAGTGACTTTTGACTCTCAAACTCTTCTTCAAAGGCTAAGTGCGAAAACCTGGCCTCAAATTTGCCAATCCTGGTAGACGTCATGGTTACGTCCATGGCTTCCTGACCGCTACCCACCCAGTAGTCAGTACCACAGGGTCATAGTTGGGAGAAAGGGCAGCTGAGTTGATGGGACATTCGGTCCGGAAGGTCTTCTGATGTCCAAGGGGGGTGGAATCGCAAAGCTCGGCTGTGTTGTCCTTGGATGCGGTGACAAACAGGGTCATGTCCCTGGATCACTGGCTGTCGTTGATGTGCCGTTAAGATCTCCTTAACCGTCACCAATACCTCACCAGACTTGGCACTATACCGGTTGAGCTCTCCGCTCTCGTGGCCGGTGATGATACGTTCTCCTAGGGGGTCCCTAGACAGCACTGGTGATCTTCGAGTCGTTTTTTTAATTTAATTTTTTTTTTTTTTGCTTTTTGGGTCACACCCAGCGATGCTCAGGGGTTCCTCCTGGCTCTGCACTCAGGAATGACTCCTGGCAGTGCTCGGGGGACCCTATGGGATGCCGGGGATCGAACCCGGGTCTGCCGCGTGCAAGGCAAATGCCCTCCCCGCTGTGCTATGGCTCCAGCCCCTCGAGTCGTTGTAAGGGGTCTTCATATAGGGCTCATTGCTCTTAATCTGGCTCAGGTCCTGCAGGTCAAAGAAACTCAGGAAGTCCCTGGTAGCCAGCCATCTGCTTGTCGGTGGAGAACAAGATGATATTGGCCCCGCGCCCCCCCCACCCCCCGCAAATCAAAGCCACAGGTCCTGGGGCCGGAGTGATAGCACAGAGGGGAGGGCGTTTGCCTTGCACGCAGCCGACCGGGGTTTGATCCCCGGCATCCCATAGGGTCCCCCAAGCACTGCCAGGGGTAATTCCTGAGTGCAAAGCCAGGAGTAACCCCTGAGCATTGCTGGGTGTGACCCAAAAAGAAAATAAATACATAAATAAATAAATAAATAAATAGATAAATAAATAAATAAATAAATAGATAAATAAATAAATAAATAAATAAATAAATAAATAAATAAAAAGCCACGAGTCCGGACAGCGGATTTGGTCTTGAGTAGGGCCAGCTCCTTCCAGGGCCCTTGGCCACCGTGAAGAGGAGGTCTCCGTGGAGTCGAGGTGGTACTGGGTCTGGGTGACGGACCGCTCCTGGCCCTGCAGCACTAACCCTCCGACGGGTGAGAGATGGGTCGGACAGAGTCTCTCCAGCCCCTTGGGTATTTTGAAGACAAGGCGGAGACCCAGAAGCTCATGCCAGGTCCCAAGTGGGGCGTAAACGGGCAGGAGAGTCAGCGGTTTGGCCGGAGTCTGTTGCAAGAATGTTGCAGTTTTAGTTGACAGTCGGAGGCATTTCAGTCCCAGAAGAAATATACTTTTTTGGGAGGAGAGTCACATGACTGTCTCCGGAGATTTTTTGTTACGTTTTTTTGTTATCCTTTTATTAAGTAGGTTGATGTTCTAACCAATGATATTCAGCCACAGAGGCAGAATATGCAAATTAACTTAGCCAACGGAAACAGTATCAAAGTCAGTTCCAGTAACAGTAACAGTAACAGAAAACCACGTTTACATCCCAGTCGTAGATACACCTGAGATTATGGGATGTTTTTTACCAACAGAGTCTGCCAGAGGCTGTCATGCGGGGGTCCACTGACTGATCCATCGGGGATTGGTGCCACCAACTGAATTGGCTACTCCGATTTCAAGGCCGGAAGTATCTGTCCCACCCTGGTAAGGACACGGGCCAGGGCGTGGCGTCCAGGTACGGTTCTCAGTGGCCTGGTGAGCAACTTCCTAGCTAACTCTGTCATCACACACCAGAGGCAAGACGCTCCCAAAGGGTGGTGGAGAACGTAGGAACTCTCAACTGAGTCCCCAAAATTGGAATAGCTCCCTACGGAGATGTCTCTGGAACCCGTCCACTTGTCTTTTTAGAACTGCAAAGACCTTTCAGGAGACGTCAAAGGAGCAGTAGAAAATAAATGACCTAGCGTCTGCCTCTGGACAGGAGGCTTGAATAGTGATGGAAAAATTTGAGCGAAATCTGGCACTGTCGTCCTGTTGTTCATCGATGGGCTCGAGCGGGCACCAGTCACGTCTCCACGGTGAGACTTGTTGTGACTGTGTTTGGCATCTCGAAGATGCCACAGGGAGCTTGCCAGGCTCTGCCATGCGGGCGGGATACTCTCGGGAGCTTGCCGGGCTCTCCGAGAGGGGCAGAGGGATCAAACCTGGGTCTGCCGTGTGCCAGGCAAATGCCCTCCCCAATGTGCTATCGCTCTAGCCCCAATAAAAAATAAATTTTATAAAGGGAGTGGTGGAGAATGGGCACTGGTGGAGGGATGGGTACTCAAACTGTCTTTGACTGTAAAGTAATCACGAAATTTGTAAGTCTGTAACTGTATCTCACAGTAATTCCCTAAAATTTAAATTAAAAAAAAAAAAGGAAGTTCACAAAAGGGTGCAGCTTGGGTTCACCCAGGACAGATTTTATTTTCTGTTCATTGAATCCCACTGTAGCCCACAGGAATCTTCTTCCTTATCTTCCTGTCTGGCCAGCAACGGAAGAGAAGTCCAAGGGAGAAAGCACCGATTTGGAACTTTATTCTCTCTTTTTTTCTTTTTTCTTTTGGGGGGGAGGGGGTCACTCACTTTTCTTTTATTTATTTATTTATTTATTTATTTATTTATTTATTTATTTATTTTTAATTTGGGGGCTGGAGCGAGAGCACAGTGGTTGGGCGTTCGCCTTTCACGTGGCCGACCCGAGTTCGATTCCTCCGCCCCTCTCGGAGAGCCCGGCAAGCTACCGAGAGTATTGAGCCCGCGTGGCAGAGCCTGGCAAGCTCCCCGTGGCGTATTGGATATGCCAAAAAAACAGTCACAATAAGTCTCTCAATGAGAGACGTGACTGGTGCCCGCTCGAGCAAATCGATGAGCAACGGGATTTTCAATTTTATTTTCTCGTTTGGAGCGCAGAGCTCTGGGATTTCTCCTGCCTCTGCATTCAGGAATCGTGGCTGAGCACAGTTTTGGGGGTTCAGGGAGTGTATGGGATGCCAGAGATCAAACCTGAGTCCATCAGCCGTGGGCAAGGCAAACATCGCCTCCCTCTGGGCTCTCTCTCCAGTCAGTCCCTACTGTTGAGATTTGGGGGTTCAGGGGGAGGGACTGTTGGATCACAAAGTACTATGTTCAGCACTCAGCCCTGGCTCTGAGCCCAGACGTCACTCCTGGCTGTGGCCAGCGGCCAGATGCAGGGCTGTGGACAGATGGGGCACCACCCCCATGCAAGGCAAACCTCTGAACCTTCCGTTGCATGTCTGCGACCTGCTCTTGTAATTTTCTGATGAGACTCAAGGTCGCTGGAACCAGAATTTTTTTTTTTTTTTAAGGAAGCCGAGGTCCACGTTAGAAACTCGCTCCAAGAGGGACCGGAGGGCTTGAGCAGAAGGTACGACCCTCACCTTGCACACAGCTGCCCTAGGCTCAGTCCCCTCCATCAAGACGGGATTTCAAGAAAACACAGAAATACAGATGCCGGGCTGACCTGTGGCAGGCAAGGCCCAGGATGTCTGAACACGGAATTGCTTTCCAGGTGCTGCTAATGGCAGGTGAAACGCAATTATTACCAGAATGAGATCGGAACAGAAAATAAAATTTAATGGCATACGCTTTAGATTCCAGAGTTCAAGACAGAGGGACATAAATGAGAATAGGTATTTTTTTTATATTGCATTTAATGGTTTTCATTTTCTAATTTTATAGAGGTCAAAAATCATAGAGTAATCGCAAATTGGCCCTTACTGACTTATTTTCTGATCATTCTATTTGCAGTTTCTGAAACTTTATTTATTTATTTATTTGCTTTTTGGGGTCACACCTGGCAATGCACAGGGGTTACTCCTGGCTCATGCACTCAGGAATCACCCCTGGCGGTGCTCAGAGGACCCTATGGGATGCTGGGAATTGAACCCGGGTCGGTCTCGTGCAAGGCAAACGCCCTACGTGCTGTGCTATCGCTCCAGCCCCTGAAACTTTATTTTTTTGGAATAAGCAATTTTAGGGTATATTTATTATGCGCCCAATGGGGCCAGGGTGGGCTTGGGAGGGAAACTGTGCATATTGGTGGAGGGACGATGACCCGGGTGCTGTTAGAACATGAAATGCTCGGAACAGCTATACAACAAACAGCCTTATAAATTACAGTGTTTTTAATAAAAATCAATTTGGAAAAAAAAGTCTTCGCAAGTGGCCAACTGATTTTTTTTTTTTTACAGTCACAAAACTTTCATGTTTGAGCTTCGGAGAGTCATCAAACACCCATCCCTTCACCAGTGCACGTTTTCCACCACCCAAATCCCCAATATTCCCACCCCACCCGCCCCCGTTCCAACCCATCCCCTGCCTGCGTGGCGGACAATTTCCCCCACCCTCTCTCTCTACTTCGGTTCCATTGGATATTTCGACACCAGTCCCACCAACACTCACACCTGCCGAAAAGGCAGTGCTAGATGGTTTGTTTTGTGTGGCTTGTTATGGATAGCATATAACGTTCAGAAAATTCTGTGTTTTCTCTCTTCCAGGAGCCCTACTTTATTTTGTCTCTGAGTCTTGGCCGTTGATGAGATTACATGGTGCCGGGGTCAGTTTGTGGGTGTGACTGGAAAGAGATTATTCTTTTTCCCCCCTAGATTCTTTTATTATTATTATTATTATTATTATTATTATTATTATTATTATTATTATTATTATTGAATCACCATGAGCTACAATCACAAAGCTTTCATGTTTAGTTGTCAGTCACACAATGATGGAACCCCCATCCCTCCACCCATGCCCATTCCCCACCACCCGTGTCCCCAGTATCCCCCCATCCCGCCCTCCCCCTGCCTCCATGGCAGACAATCTCCCGCACACTCTCTCTCTGCTTTGAGGCATCCTGGTTTGCAATACAGACACCGAGAGGCCGTCACGGTGGGTCCTTTGTCGACTCTCAGCACACGTCTCCCATCCCGAGCATCCCTCCAACCATCCCCGACTCAGTGACCCCTTCTCCATCCCAGCCGCCTTCTCCCCCCAGCTCATGAAGCGGCTTCCAACCATGGGGCAATCCCCCTGGCCCTTGTCTCTACTGTCCTTGGGTGTCCATCTCCTGTTATGTTATTCTATACTCCATAGAACTGGAGTGATAGCACAGCGGGGAGGGCATTTGCCTTGCACGTGGCTGACCCGGGTTTGATGCCTCCATGTCTCTTGAAGATGCTGGCAAACTCCTGAGAGTCTCCCGCCCGCATGGCAGAGCCTGGCAAGCTCCCCGTGGCGTCTTCAAGATGCCAAACACAGTCACAAGTCTCACCATGGAGATGTGACTGGTGCCTGCTTGAGCCAATCAATGAGCAACGGGACGACAGTGCGACAGGGCCACAGTGCAGTTTAGACACTGTGATTTACAAGACTGTAAATGTCAGTTTCCACGCATGAAAAATGGCAGTTTCCACGCATGAAACATCCCAACCCTGGTTTTCTCCACCATCGTCCCTGTTTCCCTCCTACCCATCCTCACCAACCTCACCACCCCCCCTGCCTGTCCGACCTCCCATCCCTTTCACAGTGCTCCCTACGTACCTGAAAACCAGTTCTTAATATCTGCTGCATCCCGCGTTTCTTTATACGACAGAAGAACATGGTTTTTGTTTGTTTATTTTAGGGGCCACACCCGGCAATGCACAGGGGTTACTCCTGGCTCTGCACTCAGGAATGACTCCTGGCGGTGCTCAGGGGACCCTATGGGATGCTGGGAATCGAACCCGGGTGGGCCGTGTGCCAGGCAAACGCTCTCCCCACTGTGCGATCTCTAAAGTCCCAAAAAGGGGGTTCATTCTGTGTCCGGTCCTCTCCTCACTCATTTCCATACAATCCAGCAATTTCTTGGTATCTACCTCAGGGCTCAAAAGCTGTATTTCTAAAACACACACCCCCCTCCTGGTCTCGCTCTAGCCAAAAATACCTGTACATTTATTTATTATCTACACTGGGGAAAGTGAATACATACACATATTTTGTTGGCTTGGGACTACACCCATTGGACTGAGGACTTGATGTCGGTGGGCCCCTTGGGTGATTTATGAGAAGCGGGGAGGGGAGAGACGGTCACTTTCTTCCCATCCGCCTCTGCCTCCCGGGACCCAGGGTTCCTGGGTTCTGGTCTTGCCTCAGAGAAAGGAATTTCAGGAATAGACGGGCAGTGAAGGAAATAGATTTTATTTGGAGGTTTTGCTTTTTTATTGGGGGGGGGGTCACACCCAGCGATGCTCAGGGGTTACTCCTGGCTCTTCACTCAGGAATTACTCCTGGCGGTGCTTGGGGGACCATATGGGATGCTGGGGATCGAACCCGGGTCGGCCGCGTGCAAGGCAAACGCCCTCCCCGCTGTGCTATCGCTCCAGCCCCCTTATTTGGAGGTTTTGAAGGGAAGGAGGAAGAGAGAGAGAGAGTAGAGAGAGAGACAGAGACAGAGACAGAGAGAGACACACAGAGAGAGACAGAGAGAATAAAGTGCTCAAGAGACAACTCGGGCTTCCCCGAGGGCAGAGAGACCCCGGACACACACCCCAGCATCACACAGGGAAGCACGAACGTCCCCGTCTCCAGAGGGGAGATGCGGGCGACACGCGTGCTCGGCCACGTGGAGCGTCTGCGCCCTCCCTGGGTCCCAGGGGCCTGGATGGGGTTTCTTCCACCTGCCCCCGCCTGGGGCTTCTCCCCGGGTCAGAGTCCGTTGCTAAGGGGGTTGCCAGGGGGGGCTGGGGGTGGGGATGGGCTTCTTGGAAATTCCTTCCCTGGCCTTGGGTTCATCAGCAACATTCAAGGTCAGTGCCTTACCCACTGCACTACCTTTCCGGCCCCTACAGGCAACACATCTTTCAATGCTGGGATGTTTGTGCCTCAGAGAGGAGATAAACCTCAGGGCATGAGTCCCCCCCCCTTCCTCCACCACTTGCAGGGAGTCACTGTTGCAACAATGTTGCAGTCTGGTTTAACTTGACAGTCCGAGGCATTTAAGACATGCACGGGGAAAGAAATACACATTTTTGGGGGGGGGATCACAGAACTGTCTCAGGAGGTTTTTGTGCTGTGGCCTGCCTGTTCAGCCTCCTGTTATTAACCAGCTTGATGTTCTAACCAATGATATTCAGCCACAGAGGCAGAATATGCAAATTAACCCAGTGCACGGAAACAGTATCAAAGTCAGTTACAGGACCGGAAGCAGAGTCAGTTACAGTAACAGTCACAGAGAAACAATGTTTCCATCCAAGCCTAGCGGGGCCTGAGATTGTGGGATGTTGTGCACCAACACCCCGCCCAGGTAGCTAATGTGATTAAGACACAGAAATGCAAAAAAATGAGAGAGAGAGAGAGAGAGAGAGAGAGAGAGAGAGAGAGAGAGAGAGAGAGAGAGAGAGAGAGAGAGAGAGAGAGAGAAACAGCCAAGTACATTGTACAGCGCAGCTTCCGAGGGTCCCGACAGGTGATTTATGAAGATGTCCTTGATCAGAATGGATGGGTCCGTGTCAAGACGCGGGGCCTTTGCATGCGTCTTGCTCTGTAATAAGCCCTCGGCCGTGGGGTGCAGGGACAATGGGGAGCATCTGTGATTTCAATCACGGCCGTCATCCTGGTCCCCTGACCCCTGCAGGACCAGACTGGACCAGCTGCCCTCAAGCCCGATGACCTGGGGTCTCAAATCACAGCTTGGTCTCGCCTCGGAGTTTTCAAAGCAACACTGTGAGAATTGGGGGCCCCTCATTTTTTTTTCTTGCACGACGGGGCACGATCTCTGGGCAGATAGATTCTTCCGTTCCCCCTCATCTCCGAGGGCGGGGTGCAGAAGGGGGGAGAATACAAACTGGCTCCTGGCGTGAGGCACCCAGTTCTTATTCGCTCCGCCACAGAAAGGACCTGTGTCCGTGACGTCATAGCCCAGGACACTGCACCTACGAATCCGTGGCCATGGTAACCGGATGCATGCTCAAAGGCGCATGGATACGTAGAATGTATGCAATCCGTAGAAGGTTTGAGGTCACTGTCATTTTGTGAAATGCACGATGTAAAAAAAAACAAAGAAAGAAAGAAATGCACGATGCATTCGGAGTGATCTATAGGATATCCTGAATTTGGAGCTGGAGCAATAGCACAGCGGGGGAGGGCGTTTGCCTGGCACGCGGCCGACCCGAGTTCGATTCCCAGCATCCCATAGGGTCTCCCGAGCACCACCAGGAGTCATTCCTGAGTGCATGAGCCAGGAGTAACCCCTGTGCATTGCCGGGTGTGACCCCCCCCAAAAAAAGATATCCTGAATTTTTTTTTTTAATTTTATTGAATCCCTGTGAGATAGTTACAAGCTTTCATGTCTGGGTTACAATCTCACAATGACCAAACACCCATCCCTCCACCAGTGCACATTCCCCACCACCAATATCCTGGGTATACACCCCCCTTTCCCACCCTCCCCCTGCCTCCATGGCAGACAGTATTCCCCATACTCTCTCTCTACTTTGGGGCATTATGGCTTGCAGCACAGACACTGAGAGGTCATCATGTTGGGTCCATTATCTACTTTCGGCACTCATTGGTGGAGTATAGAATAACATAGCATGAGGCTGGCACCCAAGGACAGTCGATACAAGGGCCGGTAGGATTGCTCCATAGCTGGAATTTTACATCCTTGGGAAGTTCTTAGCTCTGAAGGATGGACAATGCAATAGATAAACAGGCCACTATGGGGCCAGGGGGTGGAGGAGGGGAGGGCTGTTTGCAAGGTGCTGGCCTGGGTTTGATCCCCGCCCCCCCCCCCCCGGCATCTCATATGTTCCCCTGAGCACTTGTCACTGTCACTGTCACTGTCATCCCATTGCTCATCGATGGGCTCGAGCGGGCACCAGTCACGTCTCCACGGTGAGACTTGTCGTGACTGTGTTTGGCATCTCGAAGACGCCACAGGGAGCTTGCCAGGCTCTGCCGTGTGGGCGGGATCCTCTCAGGAGCTTGCCGGGCTCTCCGAGAGGGGCGGAGGAATCGAACCCGGGTCATTGGATAAGGCCAATGCCCTATCCGCTGTGTTATCGCTCCAGCCCCCCTGAGCACTGCAAGGAGTAATTCCTGAGTGCAGAGCCAAGAGTAACCTTCGCCAAACTATAGGTGGATACATACCTCGATGGATAAATGGGTTTCATAAATACATACATGGGTGGCCGAGAATTGCCAACCCAACCTCCCAGGCAGAGAACCAAAGAAACAGGGCCCAGGACTGATGGTGAAATGGCCCGTTGAACGCAGAGCTGTTGGCATCCCTAGGACATCAAGAAGACGCTCTGTCTCCCGTCTTTATTGCTTTTCTCTTTCCTTTCCGTTGTACAAATTAAACAGCGACGCTGACTCCTCGTGAATCCCTGCCGTTGTTTGGATAAACGCAGTCAGAGACAGAGATTCCAAAGCTGAGTTCTCCAGGCTTTGAGGGAAAGCAAGAATTTTTACCGTAAATCCCAGACTAAGTCCTCAGGCCAGTTCAGCCTTGTCCTTCCCCATGGGGGGGTCCTGTGTCTTAAGTCATCTCATCTTGCGTCAAGACCGTGCCTTTATGCTTTCTTGACTGTCCCATTTCAATACCGGGGTAGCTCTGCCACGCGCCCCGGGTCCATCCCAGCCCCACGGCGGGACCTTCCTTTGGGGGTGTTAGGAACCACGGCAGCTGAACCCTGAGTCAAGGAATTATGGTGGATGCCCAGGAGTAGATATATTTCAAAGCCAATCAACCCCCAAATATTAGGGGCACGGCATTAACGGTTGAAAGGGCTCTCGGGGAAATAGGACAGCAGGGAATTCACTACAGATACAAAGTCCAGGAGGTTCTGACTTATCCGGGTGGGGCTGGAGCAATAGCACAGCAGGTGGGGGCATTTGCCTTGCACGCAGGCTACCTGGGTTCAATTCCCAGCATCCCATAGGGTCTCCTGAGCACCGCCAGGAGTCATTCCTGAGTGCAGAGCCAGGAGGGCCCCCTGAGCATCGCCGGGTGTGACCCGAAAATAAAAAAAAAAAAGATTAACTCGGGGTATTAGGGGGTCCTCTCGGGATCTCTGTAAATATTCCTAAGGGGTGGAGGAAAAGGGGTTAATTCACTGATGAAGTCTAAGACACTTAGGGTTAATATTCAAAAGAGGTAGAAAGGGTAGCCAGAAAAGAAACAGGTGTGTGTGTGGGGGGGGGGGGTGTAGATACATACACAGAAACATATAGGTACGCAAGATAATTGGTCAATATAATGGCTTAGGGTATCTGCATAGCTAAGTAGATCATGAATCACTGAGCAGATAAGGAGCCTGTCAGATCCATAGACCAAGGGACCTGTAATGGGATAACGAGACAGCTGCAAAATTAACTGGGATATCTCTTAGCATCCTATTTTTTTTTTTTTTCCTTCTTTTTGGGTCACACCCGGTGATGCTCAGGGGTCCCTCCTGGCTCACGCACTCAGGAATTTCTCCTGGCAGTACTCAGGGGACCCTATGGGATGCTGGGAATCGAACCCGGGTTGGCCGCGAGCAAGGCAAACGCCATCCCCGCTGTGCTATCGCTCCAGCCCCGTATTTCTTAAATACAAACATGCATGTCAGTCTCCGAGTTGGACTCCAAGAGCAATGAAGAGAGCAGAAGAGATTGTTCTCTGCTGAGCACTGTTCCCTGTGCAGGTGGGTTCCAGGATGCAGGGGCACAAATTTCATTTCTGATTCCATCAGCACCCGGAGACTGAGGGGGGTCTGTGTGCTTTGATGAGCTCTCCCCGGGAGCCTGGGTATTAACTCTTCTTTTTTTCTTTGTTTGTTTGTTTGTTTGTTTGGGGGCTACCCTCAGAGATGCTCAGGATTTATTCCTGGCTCTGTGTTCTCGGTCCCCGCAGGCTCGGGGACCCTCTGGGGAGCTGGAGATGGAAAGCGTGCAAGGCAAACTCCGACGTGGCGTACCACCGACTCACCTCCTACTTTTGTCTTGCTTCTTTTGGGGGGGTCATACCCGGCACTGCCAACTTAGGGTGTCAAGGGGTCACACCCGGGTCAGCTGCACGCCAGGAACTCTCTCTGCACTCAGCTTCCTTAGAAATGAATGTCTGGGTCTTCGCATTCTGAACCCGCCCCCCGTCGACTACAGCTGGACGGAAACTCTGAAGTTTATCCGATGGGAAATGAAAGGCGGCCAGTGGCCTGAACAACACAGACGGTCAGTGTAGACAGAGGCAACCAGCTTGCTGCAGTCTGGTGTCAGGCTTGCGGAGGTCCTTGGGTGATGTCTACTGACACGGTTTATTGTTCTTGAAAGTGTTTATGCCTCAGGACTGGACATGGGGAACACTGAACTTTTGGTTTTGCTTAAAAAAATATATACATAAAATATGGTTTGTGACCGTGATTTTTACCTTTCTTTCTTCCTTCCTTTGTTTGTTTCTTTCTTCCCTCCTTTCTTCCCTCCCTCCTTCCTTCCCTTCTTTCTTTCTTTTCTACTTTCTTTCTTTGTTCCTTTCCTCCATCTCTCCCACTCCTCTTCCTTACTCCTTCCTTCCTTCCTTCCTTCGTTCCTTCTTTCCTTCCTCCCTTCCTTTCTTTCTTCCTTCCTTCCTCCCTTCCTTCCTTTCTTTCTTTCTTTCTTCCTTCCTTCCTTCTTTCCTTTCTTCTTTTCCTCCCTCCCTCCCTCCCTCCTTCCATCTCTTCTTCCCTCCTTCCATCTCTTCTTCCTTCCTTCCTTCCTT
>NW_026570955.1:222250-252250 GCF_027595985.1 Sorex araneus
CTCTTTTTCTCTTTCTCTCTTTTTCTTTCTTTCTTTCTTTCTTTCTTTCTTTCTTTCTTTCTTTCTTTCTTTCTTTCTTTCTTTCTTTCTTTTCTTTCTTTCTTTCTTTCTTTCTTTCTTTCTTTCTTTCTTTCTTTCTTTCTTTCTTTCTTTCTTTCTTTCTCTCTCTTCTTTTTGGGTCACACTGGCCATGCTCAGGGGTCCCTCCTGGCTCTGCACTCAGGAATCACCCCTGGCCATCCCTATGGGATGCTGGGAATCGGATCCTGGTTGGCCACGTGCAAGGCCAAACACCCTCCCCGCTGTGCTATCATTCCAGCCCCTATTTATTTACTTATTTCTAAGGACATGGTCACATTTCTTCACAACCTGATGACCCCTCGACTTGCAGTGGGACTCCTATTTATTTCTCAGTGGGGCCAGATAGCTGCTTTTTTTTTTTTTTAGGAACCTGCTGAGAAAATGAGTGCCCCTCCCACCTGCATCCCATCTGGCCCCCCCATCCCTCTCCCCGGGAACCTGGGCGTGTCCCGTGGCCCTCTCACCCTGTCTGGGAACATTCCCCGTCTCTCAGTGAGACCGAGAAGGCCTGTTTGCAGGGCTCCTCTAGAAATCAGCCTGCAGACACACGCAGTGAGACACCAAGAAAGGAAGACGGGACACTCACACTTTAGCACATAGTATTACACGATGGAATACTACGCAGCTGTGAAGACAGATGAAGTCGTGCAGTTTGCTTATAAGTGGATGGACATGGAGAGTGTCATGCTAAGTGAAATGTGTCGGAGAGAGAGGGACAGACATAGAAGGACTGCACTCATTTGTGGAGTATAGAATAGCATAATAGGAGACGGATACTCAAGTGCAGTAGAGACAAGGGCCAGGAGGATTGCCCCATGGTTGGAAGCTGCCTCGTGAGCTGGGGAGAAAGCAGCTGGGATGGAGAAGGGGTCACTGAGTCAGGGATGGTTGGAGGATGCTCGGGATGGGAGACGTGTGCTGACAGTCGACAAAGGACCCACCGTGACGGCCTCTCGGTGTCTGTATTGCAAACCAGGATGCCCCAAAGCAGAGAGAGAATGTGGGGGAGATTGTCTGCCATGGAGGCAGGGGGAGGGCGGGATGGGGGGACACTGGGGACATGGGTGGTGGGGAATGGGCATGGGTGGAGGGATGGGGTTCTATCATTGTGTGACTGAAACTCAAACATGGAAGCTTTGTCACTGTAGCTCACGGTGATTCAATAAAAATAAAATATTTTTTTTAAAAAGGAGACAGCGTGGGTTTGAATAATGTCCAGTGGTGGGCACATGAGTTGGCAGGGTGTACACTGAATCCTTCTGTGGGACTTTCAAAGAAATTCCCTCCAATGCTTGACTCGTGGAACTTGAAAGGTCCTGGGACATGAACTCATCTTGGAGTTATCTAGAGAAAGGTCATTTCTGCAGGTGGCCATGGGCCCTGCTCAGTCCAGATCAGCGTCCAGTCCCTTCCTGATTGTTTTGGGAGATCTAAGGTTTTCCCACCTTTGCCCACACGGCAGAGCCTGGCGTATCCGTTATGCCAAAAACAGTAACAACAGGTCTCATTCCCCTGACCCTGAGAGAGCCTCCACTTGTTGGGAAAGACGAGTCAGGGGAGGCTGCTAAAAATCTCAGGGCTGAGTGTAACAGAGACGTTACTGGTGCCCCGCTCGAGTAAATCGTCTAATAAAGGGGTGACAGTGACAGTCAAAAGCTTAAACGTCAACCTTTCCTGGTGGGAGCCACCTATTCAGAGCCTATTGGTCAGCCAGGTATCAGACTGCAGTGACGAGACTGGGGTCTGGTGGGGTGGGGGGTGGTGCCTGCCCCTGGCCCCCTCCAGACTCATCACTAAAATATCAGAAATCCAAAATTGCGCGGCCACAAAGCGGCCGCATGATATCCTACGCTCTTCATAACCAGCAATAGAAAACAGGTGATCTAATGATGCCTTTTCGGCAGGTCTGATTGTTGGGGGGAAAAATCCAATAATCATAATAATGGTGGGTCTTTGGTCGAAATATTGAATGCAATTAAAGTAGAGAGACATGGGGCTGGAGCAATAGCACGGTGGGTAGGGTAGGGTGTTTGCCTTGCACTCACTCGGCTGACCCGGGTTCGATTCCCAGCATCCCATAGGGTCCCCTGAGCACCGCCAGGGGTAATTCCTGAGTGCAGAGCCAGGAGTAACCCCTGTGCATCGCCGGGTGGGACCCAAAAAGCAAAAAATAAATAAATAAAAATAAAAATTAAAAAAATTAAGTAGAGAAACTGTAAAGTAGAAATCATCAGCCACACAGGCAGGGTGGGGGTTGGGATGGGGGGGTACACTGGGGTTCTTGGTGGTGGAACACGTGCACCGGGGAAGGGATTGGGTGTTTGATCATCGTACGACTGAGGTTTAAACTGGAAATCTTGGTAACTGTTCTCACGGGGATTCAGTAAAAAATTTTTAAAAAAAGCTTAAACACAGAAACACACACCAGCAACAGAAAAACAACAGCAACAACAACAGACCTCAAACACAGCCACCTCTGTCCAGGGCGGAATCATTTTCCAGCCCACTTTGCATTTAGCACCCAGCCCTAAAAAGGCGGGCGAGGATTTAATTCCTTCCAATGCTTCAGTTCCTCCCTTTGCCTGCAGGCTGGAGGCTGCGGCCCAGATGAATGAGCATGTTGGCTGAGTTTTACAGCAAGGACCCACCGCCTCCCCTCGCCGCCCCTCTTAATGCTCCACCCACGGGGGAGGTGAGCTGGTGTTGATATTCTTCCTCCAGACTCCTGTCACTGAGCAGACCCCCACCCAACTCCGTCCTCGCTTCAGCAAACTGCATCAGGCCATCATCTCTGCTGGCATTACAGCATTTTGTCATGGATGAAGACTGTAATTTTTTTTTTTTTACCACGCAATTTAACTTTATTGTAACTGGGCTGGAGCGAGAGCAGAGTGGGGAGGGCGTTTGCCTTGCACGCAATTGACTCAGGTTTGATCCCTCCGCCCCTCTCGGAGAGCCCGGCAAGCTCCTGAGAGTCTCCCGCCCGCACGGCAGAGCCTGGCAAGCTCCCCGTGGCGTCTTCGAGATGCCAGACACAGTCACGACAAGTCTCACCATGGAGACGTGACTGGCGCCCGCTCGAGCAAATCGATGAGCAACGGGACGACAGTGACAGTGACAGTGACAGTAACCACATTAGCTAGATTACAAAAAAAAAAAAGTGTGGTAGGAAATATCTATGTATTCCTTCAGCATTGAATCTGTGGGGATATAAAAAATTTCTAAAACCCGGTAGCCTCTTTTTGCCATTCAGGTCAGAGTAATTGTGTCTCTTCCGGTCCACAGGAGGACAGTGCGTTTTTTTGTTTTGTTTTGTTTTGTTCTTGTTTTTTTCTTGAATCACCGTGAGATGCACAGTTACACGGTTGTTCATGATCAGGATTCAGTCATACTGTGTTCCTACACCCGCGTCCTTCCACCAGTGTTCACTTCCCATCACTTCCCAACATCAGTGTCCCCAGTTTCCCTTCTGTCAAACCCTACCCCAAGGCCTGCCTCGATGACAGAAATTTTCCCTCCCTCCCTCTCTTTCCTTCTCTCTTCCTCCCTCTCTCTCTCTCTCTCCTTCTCTCACTCTCTTTTCTCTCTCTCCTTCCTTCCTTCTCTCACTCTCTTCTCTCCCTCCTTCCTTCTCTCACTCTCTTCTCTCTTTCCCTCCCTCCTTCTCTCACTCACTCTCTCCTCTCCCTCCCTCCTTCTCTCTTTCTCTCACTCTTTCTCGCTCTCTTTCTCTTGTTCTCTCCCTCTCTCTCCTTCTCTCACTCTCTTCTCTCTCTCCTTCCTTCCTTCTCTCACTCTCTTCTCTCTCTCCTTCCATCCTTCTCTCACTCTCTTCTCTCTCTCCCTCCCTCCTCTCTTTCTCTCGCTCTTTCTAGCTCTCTTTCTCTCTCTGTCTCTCTCTGTCTGTCTCTTTCTTTCTCCTCTCACTCTCTTCTCTCCCTCCCTCCTTCTCTCTCTCCTCTCTCTCTCCCTCACTCCTTGTCTCACTCTCTCCTCTCTCTCTCCCTCTCTTTCTCTCTCTGTCTCTCTCTGTCTGTCTCTCTCTTTCTCCTCTCACTCTCTTCTCTCTCTCCTTCCTTCCTTCCTTCCTTCCTTCTCTCACTCTCTTCTCTCCCTCCCTCCTTCTCTCACTCTCTCCTCTCTCTCCCTCCTTCCTTCTCTCTCTCACACACTTTCTTGCTCTCTTTTTCTCTCTGTCTCTCTCTCCTCTCACTCTCTTCTCTCACTCCTCCCTTCCTTCTCTCACTCTCTTCTCTCCCTCCATCCTTCTCTTTCTCCTCTCTCTCCCTCCCTCCTTCTCTCATTCTCTTCTCTCTCTCCCTCCCTCCTTCTCTCTTTCTCTTGCTCTTTCTTGGTCTCTTTCTCTCTCTGTCTCTCTCTTTCTCCTTTTCTCTCTCTTCTCTCTCTCATTCCTTCCTTCCTTCTCTCACTCTCTCCTCTCTCTCTCCCTCCTTCTCTCATTCTCTTCTCTCTCTCCCTCCTTCCTTCTCTTCTCTCTCTCCCTCCCTCCTCTCTTTCTCGCTCTTTCTCACTCTCTTTCTCTCTCTGTCTTTCTCTCCTCTCTCTCTCTCTCTCTCTCTCTCTCTCTCTCTCTCTCTCTCTCCCCACTTTTGGACATTATAACTTGCAATACAGATGCTGAGAGGTTATCATGTGTGTGTTCTTTCCCCTCCTTCCAGCACGCAGTTCTTATCCAGGGCGATCATTTCCAACCATCATTGTCACAGTGCACCCTTCTCTAGCCCAACTGCCTTCTCCGTCAGTCCCTGAGTCAGGGCTCCCAGCCACTGACCAATCCCCCTGGCCCTAGTTTCTCCTGCCCTTGGGTATTAGACTCATATCACGTTTATTTACATCCTAGATCACAAATTCTTGATTCACTCTGTTGGGCCCTTGGGTTGTTCCCAAATTGTGGCCATTGCAAACAGAGGTGCAACGGAAAATGGGCGTGAACACATCCTAACTGATGAACACTTTGCTGTTCTTGGAGTAGATACCCAAAAGGATATCTGTGACATAGAGGAGTTCTATGATTATTTTTTAATCTTTTTGGGTCCCACCCGGCGATGCTCAGGGGTTCCTCCTGGCTCTGCACTCAGGAATCACTCCTGGCGGTTCTCGGGGGACCCTATGGTATGCCGGGGATTTAACCCAGGTCGGCCGCGTGCAAGGCAGACGCCCTCCCCGCTGTGCTATCACTCGGCCCCACACCTTTATTTTTCAGATGCCTGTTAGCCATGTTCATATCTTCTTTAAGGCCGTGTCTGTTCAGTTCCGACCCTCATTGTCTGGATGGAACTGTGTCTTCATTGTTGTGGAGGGTTGCCTGTGTGTAGAACTGTCTCCTTAGCTGCTTTTCTGAATCTAAGTTCTGGGTCCCACTCCTCCAGTTCCAGGAGATGCCGATTAGCTGACTCACTCACCTGCTCTGTTTTCCAAGCATGGAGGGTGATTAGTGTCCAAATCTTGCAAACGTCGTATTTCTGTTTGCTTTCTGTGGCCACGGGTGAGTATATCAGCTCAGGGCTTCCTCTTTTCCCTCGGAGAGAGGGTGAACTAGCATGTGTCCTTGTGTTTCCTCCTCACTACAGCAGTTCCTTGGACTGGAGAGATAGCACAGCGGGGAGGGCGTTTGCCTTGCACACAGCTGACCCGGGTTCTATTCCTCCGCCCCTCTCAGAGAGCCCGGCAAGATACCGAGAGTCTCCCGCCCGCACGGCAGAGCCTGGCAAGCTCCCCGTGGCACGTTTGAGATGCCAAACACAGTAACACAAATCTCACCATGGAGACGTGACTGGCGCCCGCTCGAGCAATTCGATCAACAACGGATGACAGTGCCACAGTGCTATAGTAGGTCCCTTAACTCATCAGTAAGTCATTAACGAGCGTGTTAACTATTTAAAAAAGCCCTGTCTCTAATCACAGGCTCCGTTCCTTGAGACGCGTGCCATGCAATGTTTATTCCATGTGTGTTTATTAATAGTTGCTACGGAATGAAACGGATTTAAGCTGTGGAATTGCTCTGCATCTCACCCATATGCCACATTACTTTAAACACATGCTCTCTCTCTTTTTTTTTTTCTTCTGAATGTTTTTCATCCAGAGAGCATGCAGAGAAAGCTTCCGTTTCCCCGGCGGGTTAGAGGCTCAAAATGAACATATTCTTCTCGAGGTTCTGGAAATGAATGAATGGGTTTGTGGCATCCACATTTCCAGGAGATTGATAGTCCTCCTCGTTTTTTTTTTCAGAGAAATTGGTTTCAATAATTGATAACTCTGAAATGGGGAATGTCTCTGTTGACTAATATGGGGTCAAATTTTATAAGGATTTTCGGTATCTCTACATGTGAGAGAAGCTGGCGGGCGTGTTTGGTGGGGTGTCGGCTATATTTCACTGTTTTAGGGTCCTTTGAGCCACAAGAAAGGAAGGAGCCATTTCCCAGCTCTCCTCTCTGACAAAGAGGTCGTGCAAAAATCGGTCATTTCTCTAATGCACCTTGAACTAGCAGTTGGAGGGTTGGAGAAATAGCACAGCGGGGAGGGCGTTTGCCTTGCACGTGGCCGACCCCAGTTTGATTTCTCCCCCCCTCTCAGAGAGCCCGGCAAGCTCCTGAGAGTCTCCCGCCCGCACGGCAGAGCCTGGCAAGCTCCCCGTGGTGTCTTCGAGATGCCAAACACAGTCACAACAAGTCTCACCATGGAGACGTGACTGGTGCCCGCTCGAGCCAATTGATGAGCAACCGGATGACAGTGAGAGTGACCTTGTACTGAGCTTACCTAGTTACACCTTCGGAACTTTTATTTTTTTCACTCTTTGTCATTTCGCTCTTCTCTTGCCTTGCCCTGTCCGTCTCTCTTTCTCATTTTCATGTTCCGTTTGGTTTGGGCACCCAAACCTAGTGGTGGTCTAGAGATACTCCCCTCCTCACTTCTGGTTCCCCAGGGGGTGGGGTAACTCATTGGGTAGAGAGGGGATCCTAGTTGCACCCTTAATTGCAGTGCTCTGCAGTACATCCCTAAGCGACCTTTCCTGCACACATCTCTCAGAGGGGAATCGCTGAAATATATCCTAGGATAGAGCCTAAGACAAGAGCTGGAGCGATAGCACAGCGGGGAGGGCGTTTGCCTTGCACTCGGCCAATCTGGGTTCGATTCCCAGCATCGCATAGGGTCCCCCCCCCACAGAGCACCGCCAGGAGTAATTTCTGAGTGCAGAGCTAGAAGGAACCCCTGTGCATCTCCAGGTGTGACCAAAAAAGCCAGAAAGAGACAGAGAGACAGAGAGAGTGAGAGAGAGAGAGAGAGAGAGGAGAGAGAGAGAGAGAGAGAGAGAGAGAGAGAGAGAGTACAGCAGGGAGGGGTTTCCCTTGCTTGCAGGTAACCTGGGTTAGACCCTTGCCCCCCCCCCATAACATCCCCGAGCACCGCCAGGCGTCATTCCTGAGTGCAGAGCCAGGGGTAACCCCTGAGTTTCACCCCTTATGCCCCCACAACCCCCAAAGGAAAAAAAAGACACACGCATAAAATTCTCACTGTACCAACTCCCTGGTGGGTAAGAAACCCTGCCATTCCTTAGCTCAACTGTCCGCTTGTAAAACCCAGGGGGTCCTGGAGAGACGGTCCAGGCTTCCCCGTAATTCCCTTACACCCAAGCAACTCGGGTCCAACACCACTTTTGTGGGCTAATCCACGACACCAGAAGGTGCTAAGAGCCGGGTATCTGCCCGTTCTTGAATGGAATCGCCGGTCCGACTGGCTGGGAAAATTGCCAGGATGTGGTACCAGATCCTCAGTCTCCTCCCAACGGCCCCAGGACGTTATCTAGAGTCTCCTCAAGAGCAATGGCGAGGCCCAGCATGCCATAAAGAAGTCAACATGTCCGGGGCCAGAATAATCGGACCAGGGCTAGGGGCATTTGCCTCCCACAAACCCCACAAACAGAGCAACAAAAAAGTAGAAGGTCCCGAGGTCTACACAGCATGAGCAGAACTCTGCCACGTCTATGTAGAGGAAGGGAAAAAAGGGGATGTGAAACCGGTAACTTCTAGCTCACCCCCGTCCTCCACGATGGCATGGATCCGAGGGCAAAGCCTTCACTTATTTATGTGCAAACGGATTTTTTTTTTTTAACGACAGCCCTGGGGTTCTTATATAATTGGGGTTGCCGAATAATTTATCATCCATTCGACCTTAATGGGAAGGAATGTAGCAGTAACAGCTGGACTCAAGCCACGGTGCTCTCTCTGCAGTCTACACGGTCTGAGATGCCGTAAACCATCTGAATTTCTTACCGAGGGCGTCAGGGTTCAACCAAAGGAGGCTGCTGATTCAGATCCTTTGCGCTATGCCCTAAAAGCTTGGCAAGGAGGAAGTCGCTGCCCACCCCTTCCTCGGAAAGGGCGCGTGAGGGCGGGATACTCTCGGGAGCTTGCTCTCTCCGAGAGGCATGTATATATCTTACACACATATATGTATATATTGCAATATATATTTAATAATGTATTATATATTATTAATCATTATTCATTTATTTATTAATTATTCTATATGATCATTATATGTTATCATATGTAATATATTTAATATATTGCAATGTTTATATGAAAAGTTATTCATTTATCACAATTATAAATAATTAATTATTCATCACTTATTCCATATAGCAATAATTGTGTATTGTTATATATGATATCTTAGATCTTATACATAGTTATTGTATTCATTATTTAATATATCACAATGTTTATGTGAATAATTATTCATTTATTACAATTATAAATAGTTATTTATCACTTATTCCATATAATAATAATTACATATTGTTATATATAATATCTTAGATCTTAGAAGTCTAAGATATTATATATAATATACAATATGTTTAATATGTGTTGCAATGTTTATACATTTATAAACGTATATAAATTTATAAAAATTATAAATATATATTTAATATATATTTCCAAGCTACTTATTTATTAATTATTTAATCAATTTAATTAATTGATTAGAGTTAATTATTAATT
Organism: Sorex araneus; assembly: GCF_027595985.1. Classification (NCBI taxonomy): domain Eukaryota; kingdom Metazoa; phylum Chordata; class Mammalia; order Eulipotyphla; family Soricidae; genus Sorex; species Sorex araneus. Next base: position 231,358 of record NW_026570955.1, read on the forward strand.
ATTATATATGACAATTATGTTCTATATTTAATATATGTTGCAAAATTTAATATAAAATATATTTATTATATGCATTGCAAAGCTACTCATGAAAATTACAAGGTGATCCAGCACACAGTGCTCCCGTACCAGTGCTCCCTTCACCAGGGTCCACTTCCCCCAGTCATGTCCCTAATTTCCCTTCCACCCCCCCCAACCCTGACAGGCTCCTGGGCCATGTGCTTTTCCCCTAGTGTCCTAACATTCCCTTCCCCCACTTATCCCCCAAGACCTCATGCTTTCTGGCCACGAGGGAGAAGGACAGACACAGAGCAGCGACCTCTCAGGTGCAGGAGATAAAGAAGCTTAGTAGGGTAATAACAACCCCCCCGAGACAACAGAAGTGAAGAGCGTGAGAAATGATCTTACACGGTGTTGGAATACTGCATGACTGAGACCCAATCACAGACGGCTTGGCAACGCTCAAAAATAAACGAATAAATAAATAAGCACTGTCGTCCTGTGGTTCATCGATTGACTCGAGCGGGCACCAGTCACGTCTCCATGGTGAGACTTGTTGTGACTGTGTTTGGCATCTCGGAGACGCCACGGGGAGCTTGCCAGGCTCTGCCGTGCGGGCGGGAGACTCTCGGGAGCTTGCCGGGCTCTCCGAGAGGGGCAGAAGAATCGAACCCAGGTTGGCTGTGTGCAAGGCCAACGCCCTACCCACTGTGTTATTGCTCCAGCCCTAAATAAATTTTAAAAAATCTTTAATTAAAAAAAATAAATGAGGGGCTGGAGTGATAGTACAGTGGGTAGGGCATTTGCCTTGCACATGGCTGACCCGGGTTCGATTCTCAGCATCCCATAGGGTCCCCTGAGCACCGCCAGGAGTAATTCCTGAGTGCAGAGCCAAGAGTGACCCCTGAGCATCGCCGGGTGGGACCCAAAAAGTAATAAATAAATAAATAAATAAACAAACAAACAAATAAATAAATAAATGATTCTTGGGGCTGGAGTGATAGCACAGTGGGGAGGGCATTTGCCTTGCACGAGGCCGAGCCGGGTTCGATCCCCAGCATCCCATAAGGTCCCCCGAGCACCGCCAGGAGTGATTCCTGAGTGCAGAGCCAGGAGGAACCCCTGTGCATCGCTAGGTGTGACCCAAAAAGAAAAAAAAAGACAGAGAAAAATAGAGTTGAGTGTAGTTTCTCTCAGACAAGGAGACAGTCTGTGGTTAAAAATGGTCGGTCCATCTACACAATGGAATACTACGCAGCTGTCAGGAGAGATGAAGTCATAAAATTTGCTTCTAAGTGGATGGTCATGGAGAGTCTCCTGTTGAGTGAAATGAGTCAGAGAGAGAGGGACAGACATAGAAGGGCTGCACTCATTGGTGGAGTATAAAATATCATAACAGGAGACGGACACCCAAGGACAGTAGAGACAAGGGCCAGGAAGATTGCCCCATGGTCAGAAGCCGCCTCATGAGCTGGGGGAGAAGGCGGCTGGGATGGAGAAGGGGTCACTGAGTCAGGGATGGTTGGAGGGATGCTCGGGATGGGAGACGTGTGCTGAGAGTCGACAAAGGACCCACCGTGACGGCCTCTCGGTGTCTGTATTGCAAACCAGGATGCCCCAAAGCAGAGAGAGAGTGTGGGGGAGATTGTCTGCCATGGAGGCAGGGGGAGGGCGGGATGGGGGGACACTGGGGACACGGGTGGTGGGGAATGTGCACGGGTGGAGGGATGCGTCTCCCGTCATTGTGTGACTGACACTCAAACATGAAAGCTTTGTCACTGTAGCTCACGGTGATTCAATAAAAAAACACAAGTGAAGAAAGAAGAGTGAAGGGAGGGACAAATTTATTACAGCTGCAGAGAGGAGCCTGACGGGGGAAGAGCGGCCGGCAGGAATGTGGTGAAGAGGCCCGTGCAGGGGCGAGTAATAAGATGCTGAGGCAGTGTCATGAAAGGGAGAGGCAGCTGGAGTGCTCTGTCCTTGGACCACGAAACGCACCGGGCCCCTCCATTCTCCATCACATTTATTCAGAATCAGATGCGAGCGTTGTTACAACGACACAACAGGGTCACGTGGTGGAGAGTCACACTAATTTACATGTGCGGCACGGCTGATCTTTGCGGGGGAGGCACCGTCTTCTTTCCTGGAGGAGAGTCTCAGCACTGCACACAGGGCGGCTTCCGGGAGCGTGGCAGTGAGCCCAGCATGCCTAATGAAGGCGCCTTCTGCTTTAATAGAGAGATCAAACGTAAACGTGCCACCCTGGTTAAAATCACCGTCACGCTTCATCATCCCTGTCATCGTGGCCATTGCGACGGCCAGCACCAGCTCGCCTCCACACAGTTCCTCACCTCCTGCTTCCTCCTCCTCCTCGTCACCTCCAATACGGTCACCACCAACATGGTCACCACCAACACAATCGCCAACCCCTCATTTTCACCAATGTGGTCAGCACCACCATCACCACCATCACCACCACCATCATCATCATCACCACCATCACCATCACCACCATCATCACAATCATCATCAGCAGCAGCAGCATCACCCCATCACCACCATCACCATTATCACCACCGTCACCATCACCATTATCACCACCATCACCATCACCATTATCACCACCATCACCACCATCATCACCATCATTACCATCATCACCATCACCACCATCACCATCATCATCACCACCACCATCACTATCACCACAATCATCATCACCATCACCCCATCACCACCATCACCACCATCACCACCACCACCATCACCATCACCATCACGACCATCGCCATCATCACCATCATCATCACCACCACTATCATCATCATCACCACCATCACCATCACCAACACCATCACCACCATCACCATCATCACCAACACCATCACCACCATCACCATCACCACCATCACCATCATCACCAACACCATCACCACCATTACCATGATGGCCATCATCACCACCATCAGCACCATCACCACCATCACCATCATCACCAACACCATCACCACAATTACCATGATCGCCACCATCACCATTACCACCATCACCATTACCACCATCACCACCATCACCATCACCATGATCACCACCATCACCATCATCACCATCACCAACACCATCACCACCATCACCATGATCACCACCATCACCATTACCACCATCACCACCATCACCATCACCATCATCACCACCATCACTACGATCACCATCACCACCATCACCATCATCACCACTATCACCATCATCACCACCATCACCATGACCATCACCACCATGACATCTACCATCATCACCATCATCACCATCACCATCATCAACACCATCACCACCAACACCGTCCCCACCCCACCCTCACTGCCAGCAAGGCCATTCACGTCCATCACCATCCTCGACAGCACCCCCCTACCTACAGGATTCCTGGTCTTATCACCGTGCTACCCGTGCCAACCACACAGTGTCATCAATTTCATCGTGACCATCACCACTAGCACCATCTCCACCATCTCCATCATCAGTATCATTTTCAGAACCACAGGACCACCGCCAGATCCACCATGGCTGTGATCATCGCTGTTGTGTGGGAGCAGGAAGAAAATGAGTGGGCCTGCATCGTGGAGGGGGTGCGGGGTTCAAATAATGCAGGGAGCATGGAGGACCCTTAAACATTAGGGTTTAGCTGACCTTGCAGTGCTCAGGGAACCCTATGTGATGCTGGGAATCGAACCCGGGTCTGCTGCATGCAAGGCAAACGCCCTCCCTGCTGTGCTATCACTCCAGTCCCTGCATTTGTTTTTGATACATAAATAAATATATATATATATATATATTAGAAGATGAATATCCAAAGGAAATATCCAGGGAAAAAAAGGGCTAGGAGGACTGATCAATGGTTGGAATAAGTGTGTAGGGTAGATAAATAGAGGTGGGACCAGTATAATAAAAATAGTTGGAAATGGGGCTGGAGCAATAGCACAGCAGGTAGGGCATTTGCTTTGCACGCGGCCGACTCGGGTTCAATTCCCAGCATCCCATAGGGTCTCCTGAGCATGGCCAGGGGTAATTCCTGAGTGCATGAGCCAGGAGTAACCCCTGTGCATCGCCAGGTGTGACCTAAAAAGCAAAAAAAAAAAAAAAGTTGGAAATGATCATACATGGAGAAGAAGTGGGTGTTAAAAGTAGGTAAAGGGATATACATGATAACCTTTCAATACCTGTATTGCAAACCATAATACACATAAAGAGAGAGAGAGAGAGAGAGAGATTCCTCCGTCCCTCTCGGAGAGCCCAGCAAGCTCCCGAGAGTCTCCCGCCCACACGGCAGAGCCTGGCAAGCTCCCCGTGGCATCTTCGAGATGCCAAACACAGTCACAACAAGTCTCACTATGGAGACATGGCTGGTGCCCGCTCGAGCCAATCGATGAACAATGGAAGGACAGTGCTACAGTGCAGACAATTATTATTAACATTACTATTATATTGATTCTATTATTAATAAAATTTCCAAAGCCAAATAATAATGATAATTACTATCATTATTATTATATTAATGCTATTACGAATAGCATTGCCAAAACCAAGTCATGAAAATGGATAATTATCATTATCCATATTAACATTACTATTATATTAATGCTATTATTAATGGCATTGCCAAAACCAAGTCATAATAATTATATCATTCTTATATTAATGCTATTACTAGTAGCATTGCCAAAACCAAACAATAATCATAATTACTATCAATATTATTATATTAATGCTATTACTAGTAGCATCGCCAAAACCAAACAGTAATCATAGTTACTATCATTATTATTACATTAATGGTATTATTAATAGCATTGCTAGTGTTGCAACAATGTTGCAGTAAGGTTTAACTTGACAGTCCGAGGCATTTAAGACATGCACTCGAAAGAAATATACATTTTTTGGGGAGGATTACATAACTGTCTCCGGAGGTTTTTTGTGTTGTGGTGTGCCGGAGAACAGCCTGTTCAGCCCCTTTTATTAACTAGCTTGATGCTCCAACCAATGATATTCAGCCACAGAGGCAAAATATGCAAATTAGTCAATGGAAACAGTATCAAAGTCAGTTACACAGCCGGAAGTATAGTCAGTTACAGTAGCACTTACAGAAAAAAATGATGTTTGCAGCCAAACCTAGCCGGGCCTGAGATTATGGGATGTTGTACACCAAAGTCCACAGCCAAATGATGATGATGATGATGATGATGATGATGATGATGATGATATTAATACTATTATTAATAACATTCCCCCAAACAAATAATTATAATAAGGGGTTTTTATGCACATAATTCTCACACCCCACCATCCCCAGGGGACCCCCTGCCTCTCCCAAGGCCCCCAGCACCCCTGCCTCTCATTCCCCACCAACTCAGTCCTGTGACTCAGTTTCTCCCATGGGGGTCACCCTGGACCCTTGGTTCCTCCCTGTCTGTCTGTCTGTCTGTCTCTAAGTCCCGCCTACGAGAGATCCTTCTATGTCTGTCCTTTTCCTTCCGACTGAGTCCTCTCAGCCTATCTCTTCTCATTCCACCCCTTGCCGTGCCCGAGTTTCGGGTCCCTGGTTGCAGAGAGACCCAGGTCCACACAGGATAATGCGAAAGCAGAGGAACTTTATGACTAGTTCGAGCAAGGGTCCGAGTCTCACCCATCTGACTCCGAATCAGCAGCGGTTTCCATAGGGTTCAGAGTTAAGAGGCAATTTCTATACTGGTCTATTTTTAGCATCGGCCCTAGGACAACAGTGCTCAGCAATTAGACAACGGTTAGTAACGGTTTCCAAGGAGGGGGACAGGGACCCCTCATGACCGGCCGGACACAACTGCCCAATTCCTTATCTCGACAAATGACTCAACTGGGAGTTGACCAGAAATTGCGGGTCCTGCTCTGGGGGAGACCTCGTTGAGACTTAACGTTGGCTTCGGTTTGTGAGGGAATCCATTTCGCCCTCACACCCTGTCGCTGCAAATTGCATGCTGCAAGTTGCATCCTCGGGGCTGTGTCCTATCTCCTTGTGTCTGCTCAGATCGACCTGTCAGTGGCATTTCTCCCCGAGACAACTCCAACCACCCTGGTTTTGCATGCCACCTTCCCGGGAGAGGTGTTTTCACCTGGAGAAGTGGTTTGGCAGTGCTCCGGTTTTGTTCCTCCATCTCTTTCATGCCTGGCTGTCTTTCCTGGGGCCCCTCAGAGGGGGGTGGGCTCCAGCTTCCTTCCCCACCCTGAGCAGAGCTCCCGGTGGCCGAAGACCTCTGGAGCCCAGCCACAGCCATGCTCAAGGCCCCTCTCCACACGTTTGAATGAGCCTCATGCATGAAGAAACCGGCAGAGGAACCCAGGTGTGCGGGACCCGGGGCTGAGACCTCCAAGCCTGCTTGGCTCGGGCCTGGGCCTCCTCCACCCAGATTCCCCATTTCCCAGTAGCTAGGCGGTCACACCCAGGGACTGACCACAGCACCGTGTAATCCCACCAACAGTCAACATCCAGAGACTTAAAACCAAGCTCCCAGAAGTGACATCTTATAGCCTAGTTCTTGCTCTGGAAGAACCTGGCAAGCTACCGAGAGTTTCCTGCCCCCATGGGAGAGCCTGGCAAACTCCCCGTGCCGTATTCATATGCCAAAACCAGTAACAATGCTGGGTCTCATTCCCCTGACCTGAAAGAGCCTCCAATGCGGCACCGTTGGGAAGGACGAGTAGAGAGAGGCTGCTAAAATCTCAGGGCTGGGACGGATGGAGACGTTACTGAGACCACTCGAGAAATTCCACAATCAATGGCATGATGATGATGATGATGATGATGATGATGATGATGATGATGATGGTGATGATGATGATGATGATGATGATGGTGATGATGATGATGGTGATGATGGTGATGATGATGATGATGATGATGATGATGATGATGATGATGATGATGATGATCTCTCTCTCTGTGCATCCCCGCTTTTCTATTCACTGCCTGACTCTCCTTCCCATCATTGCTCTGGGTTGAGAAGTTTCTCTTGCATGCATTTTGCTTTATGTCTCGATGAATTCTCTCAAGCCCGGTTCATGCACCCTAACCACCTCACACACACCTCGATGCTAAGCATCCTCTTAGTGTGGACCCCAGGTCCAGTAAGAGAGTTTGGGATGAGGAAGACAGGGACTCCCAGACCACACCAGGGGAGCCTAAAAAAGAGATGCCTATCTCTTCTGAACCAAAATAGATTCCCAACAACACAAACTCACAGAAATGGCCGGCTAATCTCCAATCAATTTAGCAAGGTTACTCAGGGAGGGGTAAAGAAGGAACTTTCATTAAATCTGACCTAGCCCTGCTGACACATCAAGATACGTACATCACTCTCGACCCCTCATTCACATCACGTGTTCTAAATCTAATTCAAAATTGATCGCCAGCCTCATCATAAAAGCTAAAACGATAGACATCCCCCACCAGGCATCGGAGGAACGTTTTCTGACCTTACCGTAGCGGAAAGATTTCTCCGGAGAGCCACTTAACAAACAACACACCCCACATTAAAAAAAAATACTGAATGTAGACTCCACTGCATATTTTTATTGCTTCTAGTTTTCTGCAGATACCACGGAGATTATAAGGAAAAAGAACTTACCCAAGTGAGCACTGTAGGTTAATACAGTCACCCACGAAGGCTATGTGTTCTAAATAGTTAATTGAGTCTTTCCGACGGAAGATGTTCACTGATACGTTTTTTTCCATGGGCCACATATTTTGACCCATCGTGAGAGAGTTAGGCATGTGGGGTAGTGAAGGGAACAACCCTCACCCCTACTGGATAAAGCTGTAAGGTTGTCTGAATGAGACACACTAGTCCACTAATTATGCATCAATACTACAGGTGCGTCACCGCGGGAGGGCTAAGGGGGGTCATCCTATGAAGGGCTAAGGGAGATCATCCTAGGGACGGATGGAGCTGGAGGGGACCACTCATACCAGGATGGAGACAGACGGCCAGTGGAGCATCTTACACACCCTAAATTTACTTCTGCGTCCCGATTGGTCACCCTACAGACCTCATTTGCATACCGATGTGCGCGATCATCTTCCAGAACTATATATGGGAAGGAGTCGTTTGATTGGTCATCCTACAAGCCCCGCCCCACACCTCGATTGGCCAATGCAAGGGGATTGATTGTTCCAATAGGATAGCCTGGGAGGCAGTAACCAATCAGGTAGTAGAAATAAGCAAGGGGCCGGGATACAGGACATACACACATCACCTCATAAATTTATTTTTTTTAATTTTTTTTGTTTTTGGGTCCCACCCGGCGATGCACAGGGGTCACTCCTGGCTCATGCACTCTGGAATGACTCCTGGCGGTGCTCAGGGGACCCTATGGGATGCTGGGATTCGAACCCGGGTTGGCCGCATGCAAGGCAAATGCCCTACCCACTGTGCTATTGCTCCAGCCCCAACGTCATAAATTTATAGACGAGGTGGGCTGTGTATGTGGAAGAAATATACAGGAAAGAATGTTCGCATAGAAGATGTAGCAAAAACAGTGCTCCTGGGAGCTGGAGCTATAGCACAGCGGGGAGGGAGTTTGCCTTGCACACGGCTGACCTGGGTTCAATTCTCAGCATTTCATAGGGTCCCCTGAGCACCGCCAGGAGTAATTTCTGAGTACAGAGCCAGGAGGAACCCCTGAACATCGCCAGGTGGGACCCAAAAAGCAAGCAAACAAACAACAACACAGTGCTCTTGTTCACAATAGCCAGAATCTAGAAACAACCCAAGTGCCCGAGAACAGACAAATGGTTAAAGAAACTTGGGTCCATCTACCCAATGGAATACCATGCAGCTGTTAAGAGAGATGAAGTCATGAAATTTGCTTATAAGCGGATGGTCATGGAGAATCTCATGCTGAGTGAAATGAGTCAGAGAGAGTGACAGACATAGAAGGACTGCACTCATTGGTGGAGTATAAAGTAACATAATAGGAGACAGACACCCAAGGACAGTAGAGACCAGGGCCAGGAGGATTGCCCCATGGTTGGAAGCTGCCTCATGAGCTGGGGGAGAAGGCAGCTGGGATAGAGAAGGGGTCACCGAATCAGGGATGGTTGGAGGAATCCTCGGGATGGGAGACGTGTGCTGAGAGTAGACAAAGGACCCACCGTGATGGCCTCTCGGTGTCTGTATTGCAAACCAGGATGCCCCAAAGCAGAGAGAGAGTGTGGGGGAGATTGTCTGCCATGGAGGCAGGGGGAGGGTGGGATGGGGGGACACTGGGGACACGGGTGGTGGGGAATGGGCAGGGGTGGAGGGATGGGGGTTCCGTCACTGTGTGACTGACACTCAAACATGAAAGCTTTGTCACTATAGCTCACGGTGATTGAATTAAAAAAAAAAAATAGTCCCTTTGGACCCTGCTGTGGAGCGAGCATGATGGAAGAGCCCAAGGAAGCGCCCTTGGACTCCAAACAGCCCACTGAACTAATTCCGGCATGGGACCAGAGACCCCACGGGGCGCTGAAACAGTGGGAACCGGGCATCCCCCAATTCTCTTAACCTCTCTCTCTCTCCACACCTCCCCCCTGAGCACAGCGCAGGATCCGCGGTTTTCCTGAGCGCAAAATGGAGACGCCGAGCCTCTCTCTAGGCTTCTCCATCTTATGAGCACCATAAAAGGGTAAAAGTTTGTAGTGATGTTATTTCTGGTTGTACTTTCCCTGGACTTTATACAGAAACCCAAAACCCTAATGTCATCTTAGCATCAGCAATATGTAATATGTCCCTTTTTAATGGGTCGGACTTTTGTGGGTGATCCTAACAAGAATAGTAAGTCTTTTGCTGAAATATTGAAGGCAATCAAAGTGGTAGCCATCTCTCTAGACTGAACTAAGCTATATCCCCACACCAGCTGAGAAGAAATATCCTTCTTTCTCGGGAAGAAACGCGGCGTGTCGTCAACTACAGTGTGATGTCCATTAAGCAAACAGACCTGGTGGCGTGGGAATGGGATATAAGGGGAAAAATTATGTACATGGAACAGTGGGACGCTGGTGGAATCTCGAGCCGGAGCCGATACCAGCGCAAGACCTTCGGTTCCAGAGACTGCTTGCAGACACTCTACTAGACTATCAACTAAGCCAGAGCCCCACGCCTGCTGATGACGGGAAATAACCATCCTCTTCGGTTTTTTTTTCCCTTGTCAGGCAGCGTGGTGATTACTAAACAGGCGTGAACTCGGTGGCGCCGGACAAGGGGGAAAAAGAAAAGTTATGTAACAAACAGAGGGACTTAATATCTCTATATTCTTAGCAGTGGAGAACTATCAAATGCCTCCTTGGCAATAGGACTGTCTTTTTCTTTTTTGGGGGAAACCCCAACAACGGTAGTGAGTTGTGTGTTGAAACATGGAATGTAATCGAGATAAGGCGTAAACGAAGTGAAACTTATCATGTACAAGGGTGGGGACTGGGGAGGTGGGAGGGGGCGGCAGGTATACTGCGGGGGTTGGTGATGGAAGATGGGCACTGGTGAAGGGAAGGGTGTTTGAGAATTGTATAACCGACATAATCCTGAGAACTATGTAACCCTCCACATGGTGATTCAATAAAATTAAAAAAAAAAAAGGGCTGGAGTGATAGCACAGCGGGTAGGGCGTTTGCCTTGCGCGCGGCCGACCCGGGTTCGATTCCCAGCATCCCATGTGGTCCCCTGAGCACCGCCAGGGGTGATTCCTGAGTGCAGAGCCAGGAGTGACCCTTGTGCATCGCCAGGTGTGACCCAAAAAGCAAAGAAAAAAAAATTAAAAAAAAAAATAGTGCTGAGAGCAATAGTACAAGAGGTGGGGCACTTGCCTTTGTCATGGTCAACGCTGGCTCCATCCCCTGCACCCCACGGGGCCCCCTGAGCCTGCCCAGAGTCCACCCTGAGCATTGTTAGAGCAGCAACAACAACATCAACAACAACAGCAACAACAACAAAAAAGCAGTGCTGCCAGGACACAGGAGTTGAATACCCGATGTTTCCCTGTGCCACCCAGAGGCATGCCGAAGCTCAACGCAGAACAGCCAGCAAGCTTCTGATGGGAGCGAATTCTTCCCGGGGTGTAGCCACGGCTCTGATGTCAATTGCAAAGAAGGCGTCTCAGGACAACGCAGTCAGGTAGAGCATTAGCCCGTGAGTCTAGGACGTCGGTTGATGACACCTCCTTTGTGTTCATCCTGGCCACGGTCCCTATACACCACACCCCACCCCACTCACAGACCATTGTCACCTGTCATTTGTCATCCTGTTCATCTTCGATTTGCTCAAGCGGGCGCCAGTCATGTCTCCATTCGTCCCTGTCGCGAGCTAGTGTAGCCCAGTGATACCTGCTCGCTCCAGGAACAGAAAGAGCCTCAAATCGTTCTTCCAGGGTTTTGACAATGAAATGTGACCATCTAGTTGGAGGGTGGCCATGAGGTCTTCTGACGTCCCGTGGAATCCAGTCGGTAACAGCTCTAGTCCAGCGGTTGTCTCTGAATCACATTACATGTCCGGCCCATCTGATTTTTGACGCCTTGGCAAACGAGACAGTGTCACTGATTCTTGACCGTCGACGGAGGTCAGAACTCTGGATTCCTTCTCTCACTTGAGTGAGACGTGATACTCCCAGCATAGCTCTTTCGATTCCTCTTTGGGAGACCCGAATAGCGTTCTCATCCTGTTTGCGTAGGGCCCAGGTCTCTGAGGCGTACGTTAGTGCAGGAAGAACGGCGGAGTCGAAAAGATGTGCCCAGAGTCGGAGGTCCTTCATCCTCTTAACCACCTCTTTGACGCTCTTGAAGGCGTTCCACGCTGCTCTCTTCCTCCTGCGCAGTTCTGGCGCCAAGTCGTTCCTCATGTTGAGTTCTCGACCCAGGTACACATAGCTGCTGCTTTCGGAGATGCTCGTTCCATTGAGAGCAAATGGAGCATCAGGGACCAGTTCGTTCTTCATGAACATCGTCTTGCTGAGATTCAGCTGCAGTCCATTATCTTCCCGGAATATGCAAGAGGCAGCGTCCAGAACGCAGGCAAGAACTTTCCGGGCAGCAGCGAGGCGGGAACACAGGCTGGAAATCTCAGTTTGCCGGAGAGCGGCCACGTCTGGGCCTTAATCAGTGTGATCCATGAGGCTTTGTTTTCTAATGTAAACCGCCTCGGGATGGAAGTGGGAGCAAGGCGGCTGTGAAAGATCAGGACGGCGCCCCGCAGTAATAAATAACAACAGAGCACAAATATTTGTTCTTTCTGATAGTCCAGCTGAGGCCCTGGCTGGGCTCCAGGCGGGGGGGAAAAACTGAGAAGAGGCAGAGAATCACCTCGTTCAGCACCATCTTTCGTCCCAGTGCGCTTCCCCGGGAATCGGGGGCAGCCGTCAGGAGCTGGGAGTTCATTTTCACCCCTTTCCCGGGTTTGAACGCCATGAGCACCCCCGTCACCCGCCCCCCCCCCCCCATTCTGCAGCAGAAGACAGGAAAACGTTCTCTCTGTCACGGTCAGCACCCGCTTTCCCTGACAAAGGAAACAAAGCGAGAAGACACACGTGTCTTCTTGCAGGTAAATTCCCTTCTCCTTCTCCGAGAAGTCGGTCAACAGCCCAGCAATTAATATATCCCGAGGCAGGGCCAGGAAGCTGACAGCGCCTCCTCCCCATCAATCCTTCCCACTGGCAGCCCCAGGCCCTCTTCCCATCATTTGATACCCCAATTCCCTCCACTCTGCTTATTTTACGGCTGGCCGGCCGGAGTTGCGACACAATTTTGACTCAATGGTGCAGCCAATGCTGGTCCCCGAATCAGGGGGGACGGGAAGAGGGAGCGTCCGTGCAAACTCGCACGTGGGGCTCTGCCAAGAGGAAGCTGGGTGAAGAATTCCCAACCGGACAGGGGGTAAAGAGACCTCAGGGCTGGTGCACGGACATTGCATGGGGGCATCCCAGATTCTACCCCTTAGCGTCTTGGGGCAACCCATCAACAACCCCTGTGGGCACTGTCCCCAAGATTCTGGATACAAGCACCCACAGGGAAACAAAAATTCACCCGGCGATGTTCAGGGCTGACCCCTGCCTCTCTGCGCTCAGGAATGACTCCTGGCGGTGCTCAGGGGACCCTATGGGATGCTGGGAATCGAAGCCAGGTTGGCCGTGTGCAAGGCAAACGCCCTCCCTGCTGTGCTATCGCTCCAGCCCCACACACAAAAAAATTTTTTTTTAATTAAAAGATGCATCTGTTGAAGGTACAGAGGTCTATGGAAATCCTTCATGGACACTTTTTTTAAAAAAAAATTGCTTTTGGGGTCATGCCCAGCAATGCTTAGGGGTTCCTCCTGGCTCTGCACTCAGGAATCAGTCCTGGAGGTGCTCAGGGGACCCTATGGGATGCTGGGAATCGAACCCGGGTCAGCCACGTGCAAGGCAAACGCCCTCCCCGCTGTGCTATCACTCCAGCCACTTGCTAGACACAAATTTACAAGGAGGAACCTCTCTACCTCCCTTCCTCTCTCTCTCTCTCTCTCTCTCTCTCTCTCTCTCTCTCTCTCTCTCTGTCTCTCCTGAAAAAAAAAAGTGACATTCTTGCAACGTTTTTTGCCAAGGCACGCTACTTTCTGACTTTTATTCACATAGCATTTTTATTTTGGGGATTTTTTTGAGGGGGTGGGGAGGTATATCTAGTAATGTTGGGTGGCGTCTCCTCATTTTGCGTTCAGGATTTACTCCTGGCAGAGCTTGGGGGACCCTATGGGATACCAGGGATCCAACCTGGGCCGGCCATGTGTAAGAGCAAATGCCCTACCCACTGTACTATCCCTCTAGTCACTCAATTTTTTTTTTTTTGGCTCTTTGAGTTCCACCCAGCAATGCTCAGGGGTCCCTCCTGGCTCTGCACTCAGGATTCACCCCTGGCGGTGCTCGGGGGACCCTATGGGATGCTAGGAATCGAACCCAGGTCGGCCGTGTGCAAGGCAAACGCCCTCCCCGCTGTGCTATCGCTCCAGCCCCATCAGATCCTCATCTCTTTGCCTCAACTCAGAGTATCTGCATGACCCCATATGAACCCCAGTGGCGCGTGAGCACTGGATGTTGAGGATGCATGAGTGAAAGTGTTTCCTCGTCCCAAAGGTATTTCCTGCAAGGGGGTCTTGAGGACCGGGGGAGAGTGAACATGGTTCCACTCCCTTTGGAGATAAATTTTCTTGCTGTGAACTTAAAAGACTCCGAAATATTGAAGGATTAAAATCTGCACCTGAAACAGGAGAAGAAGCGGCTGGAGCCATAGCACAGCAGGGAGCGAGTTTAGCCTTGTCCACGGCCAACCCGGGTTCGACTCCCAGAACCCCATAGGGTCCCCGGAGCACTGCCAGGAGTAATGCCTGAGTGCAGAGCCAGGAGCAACCCCTGAGCATCGCTGGGTGGGACCCAAAAAGCGAAAAAAGAAAAAAGAAAAAGGAAGACGGTCCTAAGGGGTTAGAACGCGTCTGGGGGAGGGCGTGTCCTATTTCTCGGGGCTCACCGACCCAGTCTCCTTTGGCTTCTTTTCAAGAGCTACTGGAGCAATAGCACAGCGGGGAGGGCGTTTGCCTTGCACACAGCTGACCCGGGTTCGATTCCCAGCATCCCGTAGGGTCCCCTGAGCACCGCCAGGGGTGATTCCTGAGTGCAGAGCCAGCAGGAGTGAGCCCTGTGCATCGCTGGGTGTGACCCAATAAGCAAATAAATAAATAAATAAATAAATAAATAAAATAAAAATGGGGCTGGAGCAATAGCCCAGCGGGTAGGGCATTTGCCTTGCACGTGGTCGACCCGGGTTCGATTCCCTGCATCCCGTAGGGTCCCCTGAGCACCGCCAGCGGTGATTCCGGAGTGCAGAGCCAGGAGTAACCCCTGTGCATCGCCAGGTGTGACCCAAAAAGCAAAAATTATAAATAAATAAATAAATACACAAATAAATAAATTAAAATATAATTTAGGGGCTGGAGCGATAGCACAGCGGGGAGGGCGTTTGCCTTGCACGCAGCCGACCCGGGTTCAAATCCCAGCATCCCATAGGGTCCCCTGAGCACCGCCAGGGGTGATTCCTGAGTGCATGAGCCAGGAGTTAACCCCTGTGCATTGCTGGGTGGGACCCAAAAAGCAAAAAAAAAAAAAAAAAATTAAAATAATTAAAAAAAATTTAAAATAAATAAATAGCAGCCAGTTTCAAGATTCAGAATTACACACCCGCAGTGCATTATTGTGCGTCCTCTCAGGCAGGGTGTGTTGGAATGCCAAGCAGGGACCGAGAGGGGCCGAGTGTCAGGGGACGCATCCGCCTCCCGCAGCACAGGCCCCAGTAACCTTCACGGACGCGCAGCTCCGAGGCAGAGCCGCCTCTGTGAAACTCCTAATAAAGAGATAACCGTGGGGCGGGCAGGGGAGAGGCCAGCGCGGAGATACTATGGGAGGTCAGACAACCCAGGCACGGGGGGGATTCATGACGCTCCCCTGCTCGCCGTCCCCACGGGGCGCCTCGTTCCCTGTGGACGCAGGTAGCAGCCGTGCCCGTCTGGCTGACCAGAAAGCAAATGCGTCCAGCCAGCCCGAGGGGCACTGTCCTGGCTGGGGTGGGGGTGGGGGTGGCGAGGGCAGGGGGAAGGTTCCTCCTGTCCCTGTCACCATCGCCGAGGGCCTTGCTCCAAGCGAGTCTCGGGGGAAATGGGAACCGGCCCTTCTCTTTGTGTGACTGTTTCGCTGTCATCCCGTGGTTCATCGATTTGCTGGAGCGGGCGCCAGTAACGTCTCTGTTCGTCCCAGCCCTGACATGTGAGCAGCCTCTCTTCACTCACTCGTCCTTCCCAATATTGGAGGCGCTTTCAGGGTCAGGGGGATGAGACCCAGCATTGTGGCTGGTTTGGGCGTCTTGAATACGCCACGGGGAGCTTGCCAGGCTCTGCCCTTCTCTTTGATGATTGGGAGTTTGTTCTCTGTCCGCACTGGAGGAGGGGAGGGGAGGGACGGGACAGGATGGGAAAGAAGGGGAGGGGAGGGGAGGAGGGGAGGTGGGAAGGGGAGGGGAGGGAACTGAAGGGAAAGGGAGGGAAGGGGAGAGAAGGGAAAGAGAGGGGAGGGAAGGGGAGAAAAAGGAGCAGGGAAGGGGAGAGAAGGGTGAGAAGGAGACAGGAGGGAAAGGGAGGGGATGGGAGGGAAGGGGAAGGAGAGGGGAGGAAAGGGGATGGGGAGGGAAGGGAAGGGAAGGGAAGGGAAGGGAAGGGAAGGGAAGGGAAGGGAAGGGAAGGGAAGGGAAAGGGAGGGGGGAGGAGAGGGGAGGGGAGAAAAGGGGAGGGGAGAGGAGGGGAGGGAAGGGAAGGGAAGGGAAGGGAAGGGAAGGGAAGGGAAGGGAAGGGAAGGGAAGGAGAGGGAAGGGAAGGGGAGGGGAGGGGAGGAGGGAAGGGGAGTGAAGGGAAAGAGGGGAGCGAAGGAGAGAGAAGGGAGCAGAGAAGAGGAGAGAAGGGAGGGAAGCAGATGGGAGGCAATGGGAGGGGAGGGGAGGGAAGGGAAAGGAAGGGAGGGGAGGGAAAGGGAAGGGAAGGGAAGGGAAGGAAAGGGAAGGGAAGGGAAGGGAAGGGAAGGGAAGGGAAGGGAAGGGAAGGGAAGGGAAGGGAAGGGAAGGGAAGGGAAGGGAAGGGGAGGGAAGGGGAGGAGAGGGGAGGAGGGAAGGGGAGTGAAGGGAAAGAGAGGGGAGAGAAGGAGAGAGAAGGGAGCAGAGAAGAGGAGAGAAGTGAGGGAAGGAGACGGGAGGCAATGGGAGGGGAGGGGAGGGGAAGGGGAGGGGAGAAAAGGGGAGGGGAGAGGAGGGGAGGGAAGGGAAGGGAAGGGAAGAGAAGGGAGGGGAGGGGAGGAAAGGGAGGAAAGGGGAGTGGAGGGGAGGGGAGGGGAGTGGAGGGGAGGGGAGAAAAGGGGAGGGAAGAGAAGGGGAGGGAAGGGAAGGGCAGGGGAGGGCAGGGGAGGGGAGGAGCAGTTAGCTTCTCCTCAAGAGAAACACCTGGAGTCCTCCCAGCCTTGGAGCTGACAGACTGATGCAAGGCTTTCCAGAACAGGCATCTTGTGTGTGTGTGTGTGTGTGTGTGTGTTTAAGTTACTTGTGTGTCCACTGGTTGTGCGGCTTGTGGCCCGGCTCTGCCCCGCAAAGACCGCCTGGGAAATGGGCACAGTCAGAACATCCCCATCCTCCGGGTGTTGTTACCCGGCACTGAATTCCAGCACCCTAGAGACCGCCTAGCTTGCTGCGTTCCTTTTGTGGTTGTTGATGTTGTTGTTGTTGGGCTGGTTAGACTTGGATCCACACCCAGCAGTGCTCCGGGCTGACTCCCGGCTCTGCCTTTGGGCCTCACCCCTGCGGAGTTCAGGTCACCCCACGGGGTGCTGAATGTTCCGAGTCGGGTTGGCCGTACGCCAAGCAAGCCCCCTCATGCGGGGGCTTCCTGGCTCCTGGGGACCCCGGCTTGAGCATGAGCACCAGACACGGGAGTCACTCGTCTCCCGTGTCCCCCATCTGAGTGAGGACAAAGCGACCTGTCGGTAGGACGCCAAGTTGTAGCTCTCTTCGTGGGAGTGAAGTTGTGTGTATTGACACAAACCCAAATCCCGTTGTGTTCCCGCCTAGAGGCCCATCTGCGCCTCCCCTTTCTCATTCCTTTTTTTTTTTTAATTTAATTTGCTTTTTGGGTCCCACCCGGCGATGCTCAGGGGTCCCTCCTGGCTCTGCTCTCAGCAACGAACTCCTGGCAGTGCTCAGGGGACCCTACGGGATGCTGGGAATCGAACCCGGGTCAGCCAAGTGCAAGGCCAACACCCTCCCCGCTGTGCTATTGCTCCAGCCCCTGTGTGTGTGTGTGTGTGTGTGTGTGTGTGTTTTGTGGGAGGGGTGGGGATGGCTGTGCGTGCATGCAAAGGGTTTGACTTTGTATAATGTTGCGCCGTCAGGAATTTCAAACGTGCGTTGTTTTCCTGACTCTGGGTCCTGACTGGCCGGCTGCTCTCCTAGGGGACACACACACACACACACACACACACACACACACACGTTGCAATACGCAGACCGGATTTGTGTGTTTCCTTTTGGTGTCGTCGTCCCGGTCAGGTGACCAAGCCTCCAGCTCACCCGGGTCATTGTAACCCAAAGGGTCCAGCATCTACACACACACACACACACACACAGACACACACACACACACGTTGCAATACGCAGACCGAATTCATGTGTTTCCTTAGGGATTCTTTTGGCTCCTTCCAGATAAAGTTCTGGTGTCGTGGAGATGGCTTTGCATCCACCCAACAAACATGCTTGTTCTGGATACCGGGGGGCAGAGGAGGGGTGGGGGGGACAGATACCCCTATCCACGGGGCCTCATTGAACTCCTAGACTCTCTCGGGGGCCCTGGGAGCACCCCCACCCCCTGCCTCACTCTACCTCACCTTATGCCTCGTCACAAAGATCCTCTGATGCTTCTGTGTCTTCCACCGTTTTTCTCTCCAGGTGCAGAATCTTTTCCATTAGAAAGAAAAGAGGAAGCCATGAAATTATTTTTTTCCTTTTTGGGCCACACCCGGCGATGCACAGGGTTGACTCCTGGCTCGTGCACTCAGGAATGACTCCTGGCGGTGCTCGGGGGACCGTATGGGATGCTGGGATTCGAATCCGGGTCGGCCGCGTGCAAGGCCAATGCCCTCCCCGCTGGGCTATCGCTCCAGCCCCGAAGTCATGAAATGTGCACGTAGGTGGATCAACATGGATAGTGTCACGCTAAGTGGAATGAGTCAGAGAGAGAGGGACAGACATAGAGGGACTGCACTGTGGGGTATAGAATGACATCACATGAGGCTGACACCCAAGGACGGTAGATACAAGGGCCAGGGGGTTGCCCCATAGCTGGAAGCCTGCTTCATGAGCGGAGGGGAGAAGGCAGATGGAACAGAGAAGGGATCACTAGGAAAATGATGGCTGGAGGAACCAGTCGGGATGGGAGATGCCGAAAGTAGATAATGGACCCAACATGGTGACCTCTCAGTGTCTGTGTTGCAAGCCATGATGCCCCAAAGGAGAGAGAGAGTCTGGGGAATATTGTCTGCCATGGAGGCAGGGGGAGGGTGGGAGAGGGGGGGTATACCCGGGATATTGGTGGTGGGGAATGTGCACTGGTGGAGGGATGGGTGTTGGATCACTGTGACACTGTAACCCAAACATGAAAGCTTGTAACTATCTCACGGTGACTCAATAAAATTAAAAATAAATAAAAATTTTTAGAAAATAAAACTAGTTCAAGAGAATAAAAATCTCAGGGCTAGGAGGAGTCTCATAATATATATATTATATCCTACAATATATATAATATCCTATAATATTATATATTATATATACATAATATATTATATCCTACAATATATATAATATCTTATAATATTATATATTATATATACATAATATATTATATCCTACAATATATAATATCCTATATTATATATTATATATGCATAATATATTATACCCTACAATATATTTACTATCCTATATTATATATTATATATGCATAATATATCATATCATACAATATATAATATCCTGTAATATTATATACACATAATATATATTATATCCTACAATATATAATATCCTATAATATTATATATTATATATACATAATATATTATATCCTACAATATATATAATATCCTATAATATTATATATTATATATACATAATATATTATATCCTACAATATATAATATCCTATATTATATATTATATATGCATAATATATCATATCATACAATATATATAATATCTTATAGTATTATATATACATAATATATATTATATCCTACAATATATAATATCCTATAATATTATATATTATATATTATATATACATATACATGATATATACATATACACTATATATACATTATATATATATACATTATATCCTACAAACGAATGCAGCCATTCTATACCTGTCCCTCTCCGAGAAGGACACTTTGAAACTTGCCCATGAAGTCCACCCAATGGCCCAGCATTTTTTCTGCTCCGGAATCCCCAGAACTCAGCACAAAAGTCAAAAGCCTCCCTGCTACCCTTGGAGCTGGCTGACCACCCGTGGCCAGGGCCCCACCTACTTCCCAACAAGCCTGTGGTAAGACACTAAAATCCAGGAGGGCTTCAGCTGCCTCAGCCTCCCTACGACGGAGGCGAGGCAGAAGTCACGGTCACGGGGTCTCTGAGATTGTCCGTGATTCCCCGACGCTCCATTATGTTCAAGAATGAAAAGTCGGAAGAAGGCAGATGCTGAGACTCAGAGTGGGAAAGTCGAAACGTTTACTGGAAAGCAGAAGAGAAGGAAAAAAGGAGCTAAATGGAAAGGGAGTTTGCAGTGAGCCCTGAAAGTAGATAAAGGACGCACTGTGACGGCCTCTCGGTATCTGTATTGCAAACCAGGTTGCCCCAAAGCAGAGAGAGAGAGTGTGGGGGAGATTGTCTGCCTTGGAGGCAGGGGGAGGGCGGGATGGGGGGACACTGGGGACATGGGTGGTGGGGAATGTGCAGGGGTGGAGGGATGGGGGTTCCACTGAAACTTAGAAGCTTTGTCACTGTAGCTCACGGTGATTCCATAAAAAAATTAAAAATAAAGAGGCTCCTTCCATTCTTTACCGATTGACAAGGATTTACTAAAGATGCCAGAAAAATCTCAATCATGCTAGCTGGTCTACATCTATCTGAGCATTTTTGCCTCTTACCTTAATCTCCGGACTGAAGCGATAGCACAGAGGGGAGGGCGTTTGCCTTGCACACGGCCAACCCGGGTTCGAGTCCTCCGTCCCTCTCGGA
>NW_026570955.1:257250-272871 GCF_027595985.1 Sorex araneus
ACTCAGAACATTCTAAAACGATCCCTGTAGCAAGAAGTTGCAGACGCTTCTCCCGCAAGCTTCCGTGATTCCCTTCGTCTTCCAAACCCCTGGGTAAAACGACAGATCCATAGAGCTAATTCTGTCCAGGAGTATCGGTGAGTTGAGTACAGGGATTCCGAGACAGGCTGTGAGTGATGGTCGGTAGATACCAGATACCGGCTGATGGCTCAGCAGACAACTTAGTTCAGGATCAACAGGGAGTAGACGGGGGGCGGGGGGGGGTGCACGGAGTGGGGGCGGGCAAATGCATGCAGGATGAGGTGAAAAGTGGGAGACAAAAGGTCTATGATCACCTGAGGAAGATTGGCACCAGAGGAACAAAATTATCGACCTCGATTTCATCACTCTTGCAAATCAGTTACTTGTCTAGATTCTGTGACTCCCGATCAGTTATCTGTCTAGGTTCCGTTACTACCCATCAATTATTCATCTACATTCCACTACCACCCATCAGTCATTTGTCTAGATTCTGTAATTACTGATCAGTTATTTCTCTAGATCCCATTATGACCCATCAGCTATCTGTCTAGATTCCATTACCACCCATCACTTATTTGTCTAGATTCTATTACTTCTGATAAGTCATTTGTCTAGATCCCATTACTACCCATCAGCTAGTTGTCTAGGTTCCATGACTACCCATCAAGATTCCATGACTACCCATCAATTACTAGTCTGCATTTCATGACTACACATCAGTTATTATCTGAATTCCATTATTACACATCAGTCATTTGTCTGGATCCCATTACTACAAATCAGTGATTTGTCTGGATTCTGTTACTACCCATCAGTGATTTGTCTAGATTCTGTTATTATTGATCAGTTAGTTGTCTAGATTCCATTACTAACCACCAATGATTTGTCTAGATTCTCTTACTACTGATCATTTATTAGTCTATATTCCATTACTACAAATCAAGTTATTTCTCTAGATTCCATTACTAACAATCAGCTATCTGTCTAGATTCTATTACTTCTGATAAGTCATTTGTCTAGATCCCATTACTACCCATCAGCTTGTTGTCTAGGTTCCATGACTACCCATCAATTATTAGTCTGCATTGCATTACTACCCATCAGTTATTATCTGAATTCCATTATTACACATCAGTCATTTGTCTGGATCCCATTACTACAAATCAGTTAGTTGTCTGGATTCTGTTATTACCCATCAGTGATTTGTCTAGATTCTGTTGTTACTGATCAGTTATTTGTCTAGATCCTCTTACTACTGATCATTTACTAGTCTACATTTCATTACTACAAATCAAGTTATTTCTCTATATTCCATTACTACCCATCACTTATTTGTCTAGATTCTATTACTTCTGATAAGTCAGTTGTCTAGATCCCATTACTACCCATCAGCTAGTTGTCTAGGTTCCATGAATACCCATCAATTACTAGTCTGCATTTCATTACTACCCATCAGTTATTATCTGAATTCCATTATTACACATCAGTCATTTGTCTGGATCCCATTACAACAAATCAGTTATTTTTCTAGATTCCATTAATACCCATCAGAGATTTGTCTAGATTCTGTTATTATTGATCATTAGTTGTCTAGATTCTATTACTACTGGTCAGTTATGTGTCTAGATTCCATTACTACCCATCAGTGATTTGTCTAGATTCTCTTACTACTGATCATTTATTAGTCTATATTCCATTACTACAAATCAAGTTATTTCTCTGGATTCCATTACTAACAATCAGCTATCTGTCTAGATTCTATTACTTCTGATAAGTCATTTGTCTAGATCCCATTACTACCCATCAGCTGGTTGCCTAGGTTCCATGACTACCCATCAATTATTAGTCTGCATTTCATGACTACCCATCAGTTATTATCTGAATTCCATTATTACACATCAGTCATTTGTCTGGATCCCATTACTACAAATCAGTGATTTGTCTGGATTCCGTTACTACCCATCAGTGATTTGTCTAGATTCTGTTATTATCGATCAGTTATTTGTCTAGATTCTATTACTACTGGTCAGTTATGTGTCTAGATTCCATTACTAATCACCAATGATTTGTCTAGATTCCCTTACTACTGATCATTTATTAGTCTATATTCCATTACTACAAATCAAGTTATTTCTCTAGATTCCATTACTAACAATCAGCTATCTGTCTAGATTCTATTACTTCTGATAAGTCATTTGTCTAGATCCCATTACTACCCATCAGCTGGTTGTCTAGGTTCCATGACTACCCATCAATTACTAGTCTGTATTTCATGACTACACACATCAGTTATTATCTGAATTCCATTATTACACATCAGTCACTTGTCTGGATCCCATTACTACAAATCAGTGATCTGTCTAGATTCCATTACTACCCATCAGTGATTTGTCCAGATTCTGTTATGACTGATCAGTTATTTCTCTGGATTCTATCACTACTGATCAGCTAGTTGTCTAGATTCCATTACTACCCATCAGCAATTTGTCTAGATTCTATTACTATGGATCATTAATCTAGATTCTACTACGACCCATCATTTATTTCTCTAGATTCTGTTATTACTGATCAGTTACTTGTCTAGATTCTATTACCTCCCATCATTTATTTGCCTAGATCATGTTACTACTAATCTACTAATGATATGGTCAGATTTCTTCGTCAAATCCCTGAATGAACGATTTGAGGCTCTTCGTGTGCCTGGAGTGAGCAGATATCATTGGACTAGCACGCGACAGGGACAAATGGAGATGTTACTGGTGCCCGCTCGAGCAAATCAAAGATCAACAGGATGACAAGTGACAAGATGTTATTACTGATTAGTTTATTTGTCTAGATTCTATTACTACTGATCAGTTACTTGTCTAGATTCCATTGCTATCCATCATTTATTAGTCTACATTACTACACATCAGTTATTTCTCTAGATTCCACTACCACCTATCAGTTATTTGTCTAGATTCTATTACTACTGATCAGTTATCTGTCTAGGTTCCATGACTACCCATCAATTATTAGTCTACATTCCATTGCTACAAATCAGTGATTTGTCTAGATTCTGTTATTCCTGATCAGTTATCTGTCTAGATTCTATCACTGCTGATCAGTTATTTGTCTAGTTTCATTACTACCCAAAGTTATTTGTCTAAATTCCATTATATATTTTATGTATATATATAATATGTATATTTGCTTTTTGGGTCACACCCAGTGATGCTTAGGGGCTACTCAGGAATTATTCCTGGTGGTGCTTCAGAGACCATATGGGATACTGCGGATCAAACCCAGGTTGGCCGTGTACAAGGCAAATGTCCTATCCGCTGTACTATCTCTCCATCTCCTTATTTTATATTTTATTTTATTGTCATAGAGTAGTTCACAATATCTGATTGCATTTAACATCGGAACACCAATCCCACCCCCCATGACACCTTCCCACCACCATATTTTGGATGTTTCCATCCCAAACCCCAACCCCTGCCCCCAAAACAGAACCGAAATAACTTCTTTTGTATTGTTGGTCATGACTAAACCGCTGAAAAGGCTCCAAAAAATCATTCTTAGAGGAGAGTGTGTGAAGATTGCTCTATTTCACCCAGGGGCCACTAAGCCCTTCTATAAGAGATCACTAACATGTTGTTAAGAGTTGAGCCTTGGGGCTGGAGCGATAGCACAGCGGGTAGGGCGTTTGCCTTGCACGCGACCGACCCGGGTTCGATTCCCAGCATCCCATATGGTCCCCTGAGCACCGCCAGGGGTAATTCCTGAGTGCAGAGCCAGGAGTGACCGCTGTGCATCGCCAGGTGTGACCCAAAAAGCAAAAAGTAAAGTGAAAGTAAAGTGAAATTTATCAGTTACACAGGCGGGGAAGGGGGCCTAAGGGTGTGGGGGGGCAGGGTGGAACTATACTGTGATTCTTGGTGGTGGAATATGAGCACTGGTGAAGGGATGGGTGTTCGAGCATTGTATAACTGAGACTTAAGCCTGAAAGCTTTGTAACTTTCCACATGGTGACTCAATAAAAAAATTTAAAAAATAAAAAAAAAAGAGTTGAGCCTTGTGTGCATATGTGTGTGTGTGTGTGTGTGTGTGTGTGTGTGTGTGTGAGTTCTGGAGGCTTTCAGCTGCCAGGGCTAGCTTCCCTGGGGTGGGGAGGAGCGTCACCACCTCCCTCCAGGTTGCCCCAAGTGAAACAACCTGGCACGGGGTCCAATGGCAGGGCTATGCTCTCTATATGCATTTAACTTCCTTTGTTCATTTTTGGGCTGACGCAGAAACTGCAGTCTGGCTTGATGAACTGTATTTGCCCCCTTGGTTCAGGGGTGCAGGAACCAAGATACAGCACAGCGGGGAGGGCGTCTGCCTTGCACGCGGCCGACCCGGGTTCGATTCCTCCGTCCCTCTCGAAGAGCCCAGCAAGTTACTGGGAGTCTCCCGCCCGCACGGCAGAGCCTGGCAAGCTCCCCGTGGTGTATTCGAGATGCCAAACACAGTCACAACAAGTCTCACCGTGGAGACGTGATTGGTGCCCGCTCGAGCAAATTGATGAACAACAGGAAGACAGTGATACAATCACACCCTCACACGGCACTTTTTTTTTTCCTAACGCTTTCAGGAGGGGATATGGGCTCACCTCATAGGCTAACCTTCCCCATTCCTGCCTTCCCACACGCTCTCGCTCCTACAATTCTCTCTTCGTGGACAGAAATATAAAAAGGGGAAGGCACAGGATGCTGTTTGCACCTCTGCCAATTATCTGTCTCTCCGAAAGGAGCCTCTTCCCCAGGGCTTCATTAAATCTCCCTCTGCCCCTCCCTTGTAATCAATATTTTGACTAGGTCCGTGTGAAATGAAATGAACTTTGAATCATTCCCGGAGTAGTTGTGGGAGACAGGTGGTACCCGATTAAATGATTCAAGCTGTAAAGGAGGAACGGGGGGGGGTCAGTGTTGGAGAAGGGGGTGGGAGGAGGAGGAGGAAGATGAAGACCAGGAGGGGAAGGAAAATAATAAGGTCGTGATCATGGAACAAAGTTCTTAGTATCACTGGGCTGGAGCGAGAGCACAGCGGGGAGGGCGTTGGCCTTGCATGTGGCTGACCCGGGTTCGATTCCCAGCATCCCATAGGGTCCCCCGAGCACCACCAGGAGTAATTCCTGAGTGCAGAGCCAGAAGGAACCTCTGAGCATTGCCGGGTGTGACCCAAAAGAAAAAAAAGAACAAGTTCTTGGTATTATTTAAGCATCTGTAGTTTTTGCCCAAACCCAACGCTAAGTTAGTTTGGACATCAGAAGGGCCCAAATTTTCTGGATATAAAACCTTTCAGTATCAATATTGCCGAGCATAGTGGTCAAAAGGAGAGAGAGACAGAGAGACAGAGAGACAGAGACAGGCAGAGACAGACAGACAGAGAGAGACAGAAAGAGAGAGAGAGACAGAGAGATGAGGGAGAAACAGACAGACAGAGAGAGGAGAGAGAGACAGAGATAGAGACAGAGAGACAGAGACAGACAGAGAGGAGAGAGAGACAGAGAGAGAGAGAGAGAGAGAGAAGAAAAGCACCTGCCATAGAGACAGGCAGGGGTGGGAGGTGACGGGAGGGACCCCGGGGACACTGGTGCTGGGAAATGTGCCCTGGTGGAGGGACGGGTGCTGGGACCCTGTAGGACTGACACCCGACCATGAACAGCTTTGTAAAAATAAATTAATTCATTTTAAAATTGAAAAAAATTAAAAACTTTTCTGAGTAATATCTGTAAGGTTCTGTGATATATGCGTCTGGTGCATCACGCCTGGATGGAAGTCACTGTGTTTCATCAGATTCTCAGAGACCACAAACTGTCAAGATTCAGTCATATATCCTTCCGTCCATCCGACTAGACCTCCATATATCCATTACCCATCCATTAATCTACCCACAATTCACTCATCCCCGCATCCAATCAGCCACGGGCTGGACCTACCCATCCATCAAAGCATCCACCCTTTCTGTTCATCCAGCCTCATATCCACCCGTCTATCCATCCATCCATCCATCCATCCATCCATCCATCCATCCATCCATCCATCCATCATCTGACCCAAATCCTTCCATCCAACCATCCATCAAGAATCCACGCGTGCAATTCATTCATTTCTACACCCACCCCATTTATCTGCTTCCCCGTCCACCCATCCATCCATCCATCCATCCATCCATCCATCCATCCATCATGCGTGCATCCAGCCATCCGTTTGTAAAGAAATTATCGTGAGGCTATTATGCGCTCGACCCTAGCGTGACCCAGTCCCCAGACTTCCAAGGACTCGTGTTTTTCTAGCAAACATTTCACCGCAGCCAGAGCGGAGCCTTCTAGGGTGAGACCACCTGGAGATAAAGACGAGAGAGAGAGAGAGACAGAGAGAGAGAGAGAGAGAGAGACAGAGAGAGAGAGAGAGACAGAGACAGACAGAGAGAGAGACAGAGAGAGAGAGACAGAGAGAGACAGAGACAGAGAGAGACAGAGAGACAGAGACAGAGAGACAGAGACAGAGAGAGACAGAGACAGAGAGACAGAGACAGAGAGAGACAGAGAGACAGAGAGAGCGCTGGGACCAGCTCCTACACCGGAAAGAGAGCTGGCCTTCATCTGCGAATTCCTCCAAAGCTCGGGAGCCCGCAGGAAGCGCGGGAGGGGTAGCACCTCGTTCTCTCCGCAAAGACGCAGAGTGACTTCATGCAGGAAGCACAAGAGCCTTGATGAAGAGAGATTTACTCAGGGCAACCGTCAGAGGAGAGAAAAAGGAAGAGCTTTGGAAGCGAATGCCGCTTCCCCTTGGTCCCAAGGCAGAGTTCAGGCTGCAGAAAGCCGCCTCCCCAGCTCCCCACCCCCCACCCCCACCCCCCAACCCCACCCACTTGGGGTCCTGGCTGTCACACCCACAATCTTCCCCTAGGCGGGCACCATCTCTGCACACCAACGACCCTGGTCTAGAGATTCCCAACTGAATCCCAAAATGAATTGGCGCCTTACAGAGATGTCTCTGGGCTGTAACCATCTACCATTTCAGAATTCCAGGAGCACAGACACTGCTGTGGCCACCGGACCTTCCGTGATACTCAAAGTGAGCAATAGAAAAGAAATTATCTAGGGGCTGGAGCTGTATAGCACAGCGGGGAGGGTGTTTGCCTTGCACACAGCCGACCCCGGGTTCGATTCCCAGCATCCCATACGGTCCCCTGAGCACCACCAGGAGTGATTCCTGAGTGCATGAGCCAGGAGGAACCCCTGAGCATCGCCAGGTGTGACCCAAAAAGGAAAAAGAAAAAAGAAAATAAGTTATTTAGCATCTGCCCCTGGCAAGCAGGCTTGAATGGTGGTGGGAAAATTCAGGCAAATTATAATGCCCCAAGGCAGAGAGAGAGTGTGGGGGAGATTGTCTGCCATGGAGGCAGGGGGAGGGTGGGATGGGGGGATACTGGGGACATGGGTGGTGGGGAATGTGCACGGGTGGAGGGATGGGGGTTCCATTATTGTCTGACTGAAACCCAATCATGAAGAACTTTATAACTGTATCTCAAAGTGATTCAGTATAATAAAATAACCTAATAGGAGACGGACACCCAAGGACAGTAGAGACCAGGGCCAGGAGAATGGGTCCATGGCTGAAAGCCGCCTCATGAGCTGGGGGAGAAGGCAGCTGGGATGGAGAAGGGGTCACTGAGTCAGGGAGGGTTGGAGGGATGCTCGGGATGGGAGACGTGTGCTGAGAGTCGACAAAGGACGCACTGTGACGGCCTCTCGGTGTCTGTATTGCAAACCACGATGCCCCAAAGCAGAGAGAGAGTGTGGGGGAGATTGTCTGCCATGGAGGCAGGGGGAGGGTGGGATGGGGGGGACACTGGGGACACGGGTGGTGGGGAATGGGCATGGGTGGAGGGACGGGGTTCCATCATTGTGACTGAAACTCAAACACAAAAGCTTTTTCACTGTAGCTCACGGTGATTCAGTTAAAAAAAAAAAAAAGATTGGCTTTGGAAGGAATTCTGTTCAAGTAGGTGTGAGTGACAATAAGCAAGCATCAGCCTTTCCTGGCGGTCCATGGAGTGAGATGTGGAGAAGCGTATATATATATATATATTTGCGTTATATTAAAGTCGCTTTGTAGGAAAACACGAACGACCTGCAGCCATCACTTATCCACTGCCAAGCTTTCTCACACAGCTGCCAGGAAGAAACTTTTCTCGTGCTTTCTGATGGAATTGAAGCACCCAGGCAAAATAAATAAATAAACAAGCAAACAAAAAACCAAATAAATAAATAAAAATGCAATCTGCCTAATCATCGCCTTCCTCCGCAGAGAAACTAAATTTTATTTTATTTTTTGACCCTTCCTAAAAGACTCGGGACGAAGCAGCCATTAGAACGTCTCAGATGTGGTACTCGGAGCTGTGGGGAAAAGGCAGGGAGGTGGCTGGGTGGGTGGTTGGGCTTTTCCCGTTGGCACCGGGCAAGAGAAACTCCTACGGGGAAGGAAGCAGCGTTTTCGGTTTTTGGTTTTTTTTCTTCAGAGCCGAGGGCCTGGCTCATACACCGACGCTTTTGCAGGCTGAGCTCGGGCCAGGCCAGTGATCCCCATCAGGGAAGGTGCCCTCCCAACAGCTGGACGCTCCTGGGGGCCTCGGAGGCAAAACTGGGTTTCCCCGACTCTAGTTCCGAGCTTCCCCCCCTTCTTCTCTGCAGGCGGCCGGCTCTTTGGCTCCGAGCAGCAGCCTCTTCTGCACAAGTGTCTTTCCGACCGCAGGGAGCTGGGACCCTCCTGCCAAGGTACAGCACTCTGCTCCTTAGTCCCCCTGTATGGAACCTTTCCACCTGCCATTTCCCGGGCACGGAGTGGGCGCCTGTGATATCACGGTGACATCAATAAGGTCTTGCTGTGACTTCTCCAAAGCCCCTCGGTCAGGCCCGTCCCCTAAAATACGCTCAGATCTGGGAGAAGGGGGAGAGAGAGAGGAGAGGGAGGAAAGAGACACAGGAGGAGGAAGAGGGACGGACAGAGGCAGGGAGACAGAGGGAGGTAAAGGGGTAGAGAGAGATGAAGAGGTAGACATGGAGAAAGATGCAGAGAGTTTGAAGAGGATTTAGGAAGGGAGAGAGAGAGAAATGGAGAGAGGTGGGAAGGACCAGAGACATGGAGAAATGTGGAGGAGATGGAGAGAGAGGGCGAGTGACAGAGACAGAGAAAAGGAAGTGGAGGAAGATGGAGAGATGGAGAGAGATAGAGAAGGAGAATGACGAAGAGGATGTGCAGGTGTAGAAGGATAAAGAGAGAGAGAGAGAAGGAGATGAGGAAGATGGAGAAAGAAGGAGGTAGAGAAAAATGGAGAGAGATGGAGAGGGACAGAGAGAAGGAGGTAGAGAAAGATGGAGAGAGATGGAGAGGGACAGAGAGAAGGAGGTAGAGAAAGATGGAGAGAAGAGATGAAGAGAGACAGAGAAGGAGGTGGAGAAAGATGGACAGAGGAGAGATTGAGAGACAGAGAAGGAGGTGGAGGAGATGGATAAAGGAGAGATGGAGAGAGAAGAAGGTGGAGAGAGAGATGAAGAAAGACAGAGAGAAGGAGGTGGAGAGAGAGATGGAGAGAGACAGAAGGAGATGGAGAGGGAGATAAAGAGGGATAGAGAAAAGGAGGTGGAGAGAGAGATGGAGAGAGACAGAGAGAAGAAGGTAGAGGAAGATAGGGTGAGGAGAGATGGAGAGAGAGAAGGAGGTAGAGAGAGATGGACAGGGATAGAGAGAAAGCAGTAGAGAAAGATGGAGAGAAGAGAGATGAAGAGAGACAGGGAAGGAGGTGGATGTAGGAGAGAGAAGGAGGTAGAGAAAGATGGAGAGAGATAGAGAGGGACAGAGAGAAGAAGGTAGAGGAAGATAGAGAGAAGAGATGAAGAGAGACAGAGAAGGAAGCAGATAAATATGGAGAGAAGAGATGAAGAGAGACAGAGAAGGAGGTGGAGGAAGATGGACAGAGGCGAGTTGGGGAGAGAGAAGGACGTGGGGAGAGAGACAAAGAAAGACAGAGATAAGGAGGTGGAGAAAGAGATGGAGAGAGATGGAGAAAGAGAAGGAATGGAGGAAGATGGAAAGAGATGGGGAGAGAAGGAGGTAGAAAAAGTTGGTAGAAAGAGAGGGACAGAGAGGGTGGTAGAGAAAGATGGAGAGAAGAGAGATGGAGAGAGACAAAGAAGGAGGTGGGGGGAGATGGACAGAAAGATCGAGACAGACAGAAGGAAGTAAAGAAAGATGGAGAGAGGAGAGAGGGAGAGAGACAGACAAGGAGGTGGAAAGTGAGATGAGGAGGGGTAGAAAGTGGTAGAGAAAGATGGAGAAAAGAGAGATGAAGAGAGACAGGGAAGGAGGTAGATGGACAGAGGAGAGATGGAGAGAGAGAAGGAGGTGGGGAGAGAGATGAAGAGGGACAGAGAGAAGGAGGTGGAGAGAGATGGAGGGGATTAGACAAAAGGAGGTGCAGAGAGGAATGGAGAGAGAGATGGAGAAAGAGAAGGAAGTGGAGGAAGATGGAGAGAGAGATGGAGAGAGATGGAGGGAGAAAACCATGGAAGGAGCAGAGGGACAGAGAGAAGGTGGTAGAGAAAGATGGAGAGGAGAAAGATGGAAAGACACAGAGAAGGAGATGGAGAGAGAGATGGAGAGAGGCAGAGAGAAGGAGGTGGAGAGACAGAAGGGGAGGGGGAGAGAGAAAGGGGTAGAGAAAAATGGAGAGAAGAGAGATGGAAAGAGACAGAGAGAAGGAGTGGGGGAGATGGACAGAGATGGAGAAAGACAGAGAGAAGGAAGTAAAGAAAGATGGAGAGAGGAGAGACGGAGAGAGACAGAGAAGGAAGTGGAGAGAGATGGAGAGGGAGAGAGAGAAAGTGGTAGAGAAAGATGGAGAGAAGAGAGAGATGGAGAGAGACAGAGAGAAGGAGGTGGAGAGAGATGGACAGAGAGATGGAGAAACAGACAGAGAGAAGAAGTAAAGAAAGATGGAGAGAGGAGAGATGGAGAGAGACAGAGAAGGAAGTGAAGAGAAAGAGAGGGAGAGGGACAGAGAGAAGGAGGTGGAGAGAGATGGAGAGAGAAAAGGAAGTAAAGAAAGATGGAGAGAAGAAAGATGGAAAGACACAGAGAAGTAGATGGAGAGAGAGATGGAGAGGGACAGAGAGAAGGAGGTGGAGAGACAGAAGGGGAGGGGGAGAGAGAAAGCGGTAGAGAAAAATGGAGAGAAGAGAGATGGAGAGAGACAGAGAGAGGGAAGTAAAGAAAGGTGGAGAGAGGAGAGATGGAGAGGGACAGAGAGAAGGAGGTGGAGAGAGAGAGATGGAGAGGGAGAGAGAGAAATTGGTAGAGAAAGATGGAGAGAAGAGAGATGGAGAAAGAGAAAAGGAGGTAGAGAGAAAGAGGGAGAGAGACGGAGAAGGAGGTGCAGAGAGAGAGATGGAGAGAGACAGAGAAGGAGGTGGAGAGAGAGAGGAGAGGGGCAGAGAGAAGGAGGTGGAGAGAGAGATGGAGAGAGACAGAGAGAAGGAGGTAGAGAGAGAGAGGGAGAGAGACAGAGAAGGAGGTGGAGAGAGAGAGAGGGAGAGGGCAGAGAGAAGGAGGTGGAGAGAAAGAGGGAGAGAGACAGAGAAGGAGGAGGAGAGAGAGATGGAGAGGGGCAGAGAAGGAGGTGGAGAGGGAGATGGAGAGGGGCAGAGAGAAGGAGGTAGAGAGAGAGGGAGAGAGACAGAGAAGGAGGTAGAGAGAGATGGAGAGAGACAGAGAAGGAGGTGGAGAGAGAGAGAGGGAGAGAGACAGAGAAGGAGGTGGAGAGGGAGATGGAGAGGGGCAGAGAGAAGGAGGAGGAGGAAGACAGAGAGACACAGCCGGAGAGACTGAGAGAGACGAGACTCGACAAGGCATGTGGAGAGCGAGGAGAGTCCGAGAGAGACAGTCTCACCCGGGCCCACACAGGGGACGGTGGCCTAGAGATGCGTCTCCCGTGGACAGTGCTCGCTGGAGTCTTGTAGAGCAGATGGATGCCGTGATGTCCATCACCCTCCCAGCCTGGGGGTTGATTTGCTTTTGCTTTGGGGCCACACCCAGCAATGCCCAGGACTCCCGGCTCTGTGCTCAGGGATCCGTCCTGACTGGCTAAGGGGACCCTATGGCGTGCTGGGGACCTAAGGCGGGTCCTGTATCACTCTGGCCCCAGGTCACTCCATTTTTTAATTCATTAATTAATTAACTCATTCATTCATTCATTTATTGGGCTGGAGTGATAGCACAACGGGGAGGGCGTTTGCCTTGCACGCGGCTGACCCGGGTTCGATTCCTCCACCCCTCTCAGAG
This sequence comes from Sorex araneus, assembly GCF_027595985.1. Lineage (NCBI taxonomy): Eukaryota > Metazoa > Chordata > Mammalia > Eulipotyphla > Soricidae > Sorex > Sorex araneus. Next base: position 269,640 of record NW_026570955.1, read on the forward strand.
AGCCCGGCAAGCTCCCGAGAGCCTCCCGCCTGCATGGCAGAGCCTGGCAAGCTCCCCGTGGCGTCTTCGAGATGCCAAACACAGTCACGACAAGTCTCACCGTGGAGACGTGACTGGCGCCCGCTCGAGCCCATCGATGAGCAACGGGACGACAGTGACAGTGATATTTAATTAATAATCTATTTTTCCTTTTTGGGTCCCACCCGGCGATGCTCAGCGGTTCCTCCTGGCCCTGCACTCAGGAATGACTCCTGGCGGTGCTCGGGGGATCCTGTGGGATGCTGGGAATCGAACCCGGGTCAGCCGCGTGCAAGGCCAACGCCCTCCCCGCTGTGCTATCGCTCCATCCTGTCTCTCTCTCTGTGTCTCTCCCTCTCTCTCCCTTTCTCTCTCCCTCTCTCCCTCCCTCTCCTCTCTCTCTCCCTCTCCCTCCCTCTCTTTATCCCTCTCCCTCTCTCTCTCCCTCCCTCCCTCTCTCTCTCCCTCTCTCTCTCCCTCCCTCCCTCTCTCTCTCCCTCTCTCTCTCCCTCCCTCTCTCTCTCCCTCCCTCTCTCTCTCTCTCTCTCTCTCCCTCTCTCTTGCTTTTTGGGTCCCACCCACTGATGCTCAGGGCTGACTCCTGGCTCTGCACTCAGGAATGACTCCTGGCAGTGCTCGGGGGACCCTATGGGATGCTGGGAATCGAACCCGGGTCAGCCGCGTGCCAGGCCAACGCCCTCCCCGCTGTGTTACAGCTCCAGCCCTGGGGGATGTCACGTCTCACAAAAGCATCTGGTTTTTCTGCTTTTCTTGTTCCTGGAAGAAGCCGGCCACGGTGCTCCTTCGGGCTGAGCTGCCCCCAACCACTTGAGGCCAAAGCAGGGCCCTGGGCATTTCATCTCCCCATCCCGGACCCTCCTCTGCAACCCGGGCCCCTCCCCGCTGCTCTCGGCCCTTCCCTTTGAAGCCCCAAGAGCCCAGCCCACCCCCTTTCACTCCGCAACTTCAGATTTCAGCTCGGCCGGGGGTCACGCCCGCCCCTTTCACAGTGGGCAAAGAACTCTCAAGCCCGAGGCCTCGGGGTGGGGGGACGGGGACGCGCCCCCTCTCCAAGGGAAAAAAGGAAAGAGAAAGGAAGATTCCTAGTCCGACGGGGGTGGGGGTCCGGGGTTGTGCACGCTGCCAAGTTTAGAAGGTTCCAGTGTCCTGGTCTGGCAGAGACACGGTGTATGGGGGGAGGTCTCTGTGTCCGGGACGGGGTCCCCTCCCTGACGCCGGAGTGGGGGATATTCTCGCACTCGCTTCTTTGCAAAACCAGACGGCGCGGCCCCTGTCTGCAGGAAGCCGGCCCCCACCCACCCCCGAGCCCGGCTTTCTTGGGAACGTGCGTCTGCGGACAGGGCTGAAGGCTGAGGATGCCTTTATTGGGTTGTTTCAAAGTTTAGGAGCATCCATGGTGAAAGGAAGCACATTCACACACACACACACACACACACACACACACACACACACACACACTACCCTTCCCCAGATACATGCAAAGGGAAGGGGGGAGCAGGCTGAGAAGGCAAACATTTAATCATTCTCTGCGGAAGACAATGATGCAATTTTCTTCTAGTCTGTCCCTCCCTCCCTCCTTCCCTCTCTCTCTCTCTCCCTTTCCCTCTCTTTCTCTAGGTCTCTGTCTCTCTGTCTATCTCTCTCCCACTCCTCCCTCCCTCCCTCTCTCTGTCCCTCCCTTCCCCTCTCTTTCTGTCTCTGTCTCTATCTCTCTCCCTCCCTCTCTCTCACCTTCTCCATCTCCGTCTCTCTCTCCCTCTCCCCTCTCTGTCTCTCTCCCTCCCTCTCTCCCTCTCCTTCTATCTTTCTTTCCATGTCTCTTTCTCCCTGTCCCTCTCTCCCTGTCTCTCCCTGTCTCTCCCTCTCCATCTCCCTCTCTGTCTCACCCTCTCTCTTTGTCCCTCTTCCTCTCCCTCTCTCCCTCTTTCTGTCTCCCTCTCTCTCTCCCCCTCCCTCCCTTTCCCTCTCCCTCTCTATCTCTCCGTGTCTCTCCCTCCCTTTCTCTCCCTCTCCATCCCCCTCTCTCTGTCTCACCCTTTCTTTTTCTCTCCCTTTTCCTCTCCCTCTCCCTCTCTCTCTCCCTCTTTCTCCCACCCTGTCTCTCTCTCTCCCTCTTTGTCTCTCCCTACCTTTCTCTCTCCCTTTCCTTCTCTCTCTCCCTCTCTCTCCCTCTCTCTCCCTCTCTCTCTCTCTCTCCCTCTCTCTCTCTCTCCCTCTCTCTCTCTCTCCCTCTCTCTCCCTCTCTCTCTCTCCCTCTCCCTCTCTCTCCTTCTCTCTCTCTCCCTCTCTCTCCCTCTCTCTCTCTCTCTCCTCTCTCTCTCTCTCCCTCTCTCTCCCTCTCTCTCTCTCTCTCCCTCTCTCTCTCTCTCCCTCTCTCTCTCTCTCCCTCTCTCTCCCTCTCTCTCTCTCTCCCTCTCTCCCTCTCCCTCTCTCTCTCTCTCCCTCTCTCTCTCTCCCTCTCTCTCTCTCTCTCCCTCTCTCTCTCTCTCTCTCCCTCTCTCTCTCTCTCTCTCTCTCTCGCTCTCTCCCTTTCCCTGTCTCTGTCTCTCCCTCTCCCTCTCAATCTCCCTCTCTGTGTCTGTCTGTCTCTCTCTCTCTCTTCCCCTCCCCCCAGGATTTTTTCCCCCCCTCAGTGCCAATTAACCCTTGCTGACCCCGCATTCTTTCCCTACCCTGGAGACCTTTTGTTGCCCGGTTGCAAAGGCTGGAATTTGGCCTTTCCCGCCCCAGGCGGGGATCTCCGGAACATTCCCCCCGCCCAGAGCTCCCGGAATGACAATCCTCTGAGCAAGGACCAAAGCCGGGGGTCTCTTTTGCATTTCAATGGCCCTGCTGGTAACGCCCGGCTCCATTCTTAAGAATCTCTCAGTGCCTGGGGCCCCCAGACTCCCTGGGACCGGACGGACTATTTTACATTCTTGTAAAAAAAAAAAAATAATAATAATAATAATAACAAGAAAACAGCCAGAAAAAAATGATTCATCTCCAAGCACAGCAGAACGATGATTTTTGGAGGGGTGTTTCGGGACCCCCAACTTGTCCATTTCCCCACCCCCCCACGACACACGACCGTGGTCAGTGTGTGTGCGGGCCGCATTTACAAGGGCTCCTGACTTCTTTGCCGCTAGATGCCAGTAGTGTTCCATGACTGCGTCTCCAAGAGAGAGCTCTGCCTGTCCGGTCCCGAGGAGAA
>NW_026570955.1:273371-308191 GCF_027595985.1 Sorex araneus
CCGCGTGCAAGGCAAGAGCTGGCAAGCTCCCCGTGGGTTTGGCTGCAAACACAGTCACGAGCCACATTAGAAGTGAATGGAATGAAGTGAGTGAATTAATTATAATTAATAATGGATTTACCTGGGTCCCAGATACACCCGCCTTAGGTCCCCAGCACGCCATAGGTTCCTCCTAGGCCAGCTCAGGACTGACTCCTGGCGGTGCTCGGGGGATCCTGTGTGGATGCTGGGAATCGAACCCGGGTCAGCCGCGTGCAAGGCCAACGCCCTCCCCGCTGTGCTATCGCTCCATCCTGTCTCTCTCTCCTGTGTCTCTCCCTCTCTCTCCCTTTCTCTCTCCCTCTCTCCCTCCCTCTCCTCTACTCTCTCTCTCCCTCTCCCTCCCTCCTTTATCCCTCTCCCTCCTCCTCTCTCCTCCCTCCTCTCTCTCTCCCTCTCTCTCTCCCTCCCTCCCTCTCTCTCCTCCCTCTCTCTCTCCCTCCCTCCTCTCTCCCTCCCTCTCTCTCTCTCTCTCTCTCTCCCTCTCTCTTGCTTTTTTGGGTCCCACCCACTGATGCTCAGGGCTGACTCCTGGCTCCTGCACTCAGGAATGACTCCTGGCAGTGCTCGGGGGACCCTATGGGATGCTGGGAATCGAACCCGGGTCAGCCGCGTGCCAGGCCAACGCCCCTCCCCGCTGTGTTACAGCTCCAGCCCTGGGGGATGTCACGTCTCACAAAAGCATCTGGTTTTTCTGCTTTTCTTGTTCCTGGAAGAAGCCGGCCACGGTGCTCCTTCGGGCTGAGCTGCCCCCAACCACTTGAGGCCAAAGCAGGGCCCTGGGCATTTCATCTCCCCATCCCGGACCCTCCTCTGCAACCCGGGGCCCCTCCCCGCTGCTCTCGGCCCTTCCCTTTGAAGCCCCAAGAGCCCAGCCCACCCCCTTTCACTCCGCAACTTCAGATTTCAGCTCGGCCGGGGGTCACGCCCGCCCCTTTCACAGTGGGCAAAGAACTCTCAAGCCGAGGCCTCGGGGTGGGGGGACGGGGACGCGCCCCCTCTCCAAGGGAAAAAAGGGAAGAGAAAGGAAGATTCCTAGTCCGACGGGGGTGGGGGTCCGGGGTTGTGCACACGCTGCCAAGTTTAGAAGGTTCCAGTGTCCTGGTCTGGCAGAGACACGGTGTATGGGGGGAGGTCTCTGTGTCCGGGACGGGGTCCCCTCCCTGACGCCGGAGTGGGGGATATTCTCGCACTCGCTTCTTTGCAAAAACCAGACGGCGCGGCCCCCTGTCTGCAGAGCCGGCCCCCACCCACCCCCGAGCCCGGCTTTCTTGGGAACGTGCGTCTGCGGACAGGGCTGAAGGCTGAGGATGCCTTTATGGGTTGTTTCAAAGTTTAGGAGCATCCATGGTGAAAGGAAGCACATTCACACACACACACACACCACACACACACACACACACACACACACACTACCTTCCCCAGATACATGCAAAGGGAAGGGGGGAGCAGGCTGAGAAGGCAAACATTTAATCATTCTCTGCGGGAAGACAATGATTGCAATTTTCTTCTAGTCTGTCCCTCCCTCCCTCCTTCCCTCTCTCTCTCTCTCCCTTTCCCTCTCTTTCTCTAGGTCTCTGTCTCTCTGTCTATCTCTCTCCCACCTCCTCCCTCCCTCCCTCTCTCTGTCCCTCCCTTCCCCTCTCTTTCTGTCTCTGTCTCTATCTCTCTCCCTCCTCTCTCTCACCTTCTCCATCTCCGTCTCTCTCTCCTCTCCCTCTCTGTCTCTCTCCCTCCCTCTCTCCCTCTCCTTCTATCTTTCTTTCCATGTCTCTTTCTCCCTGTCCCTCTCTCCCTGTCTCTCCCTGTCTCTCCCTCTCCATCTCCCTCTCTGTCTCACCCTCTCTCTTTGTCCCTCTTCCTCTCCCTCTCTCCCTCTTTCTGTCTCCCTCTCTCTCTCCCCCTCCCTCCCTTTCCCTCTCCCTCTCTATCTCTCCGTGTCTCTCCCTCCCTTTCTCTCCCTCTCCATCCCCTCTCGCTGTCTCACCCTTTCTTTTTCTCTCCCTTTTCCTCTCCCTCTCCCTCTCTCTCTCCCTCTTCTCCCCACCCTGTCTCTCTCTCTCCCTCTTTGTCTCTCCCTACCTTCTCTCTCCTTTCCTTCTCTCTCTCCCTCTCTCTCCCTCTCTCTCCCTCTCTCTCTCTCTCTCCCTCTCTCTCTCTCTCCCTCTCTCTCTCTCTCCCTCTCTCTCCTCTCTCTCTCTCCCTCTCCCTCTCTCTCCTCTCTCTCTCTCCCTCTCTCTCCCTCTCTCTCTCTCTCTCCCTCTCTCTCTCTCTCTCCCTCTCTCTCCCTCTCTCTCTCTCTCTCCCTCTCTCTCTCTCTCCCTCTCTCTCTCTCTCCCTCTCTCTCCCTCTCTCTCTCTCTCCCTCTCTCCTCTCCCTCTCTCTCTCTCTCCCTCTCTCTCTCTCCCTCTCTCTCTCTCTCTCCCTCTCTCTCTCTCTCTCTCCCTCTCTCTCTCTCTCTCTCTCTCTCGCTCTCTCCCTTTCCCTGTCTCTGTCTCTCCCTCTCCCTCTCAATCTCCCTCTCTGTGTCTGTCTGTCTCTCTCTCTCTCTTCCCCTCCCCCCAGGATTTTTTCCCCCCTCAGTGCCAATTAACCCTTGCTGACCCCGCATTCTTTCCCTACCCTGGAGACCTTTTGTTGCCCGGTTGCAAAGGCTGGAATTTGGCCTTTCCCGCCCCAGGCGGGGATCTCCGGAACATTCCCCCCGCCCAGAGCTCCCGGAATGACAATCCTCTGAGCAAGGACCAAAGCCGGGGGTCTCTTTTGCATTTCAATGGCCCTGCTGGTAACGCCCGGCTCCATTCTTAAGAATCTCTCAGTGCCTGGGGCCCCCAGACTCCCTGGGACCGGACGGACTATTTTACATTCTTGTAAAAAAAAAAAAATAATAATAATAATAATACAAGAAAACAGCCAGAAAAAAATGATTCATCTCCAAGCACAGCAGAACGATGATTTTTGGAGGGGTGTTTCGGGACCCCCAACTTGTCCATTTCCCCACCCCCCAAGGATAGTGGGCAGCATGTGAGGGCACCCCTAGCTCTCCTGGGGACAGAAGGGTTAAGCAGGCGGGCGCCTTCTTACCCTTCAATGCTCTCCTTTGCCCGAGTTTCTCTCTGCCACCCCAGGACATTTGAAGGTGCTCTTGGTCAAGCCGGGGTTCAGTTTCTCCTGGGACCGGACAGGCAGAGCTCTCTCTTGGAGACGCAGTCATGGAACACTACTGGCATCTAGCGGCAAAGAAGTCAGGAGCCCTTGTAAATGCGGCCAGCACACACACTGACACGCGTGTGTGTGTGGGGGGGGGGGGGTGCTCACACGTCTGGCTCAAGCAGGTGGCGTTGCCTTTTGCTTTCTCGCTCTGGGGACACGCTGTGTGTGTCCTGGGTGCACGAATGTCCCCCAGAGTCCAGCCCTGTCTCAGATCACGGGGTCCTTGGTCGGGCAGACCCCCTCTCCGGGGCCCACTAAGCCTTAGCTAACCAATCACAGAAGCCAGAAGGAGTCGCAGTGAACACCCCGTCAACATTTCACTGCATTGGGTTGTGTGGGGGAGCAGGCAGAGACTCAACACTAGACGGTGCAGTTCCTAAAATCCCGACAGGGGCTGTCCACTGACCACCTGTCCAGGTAAGACACCCGTGCAGCGCCCCCTAGGAAAAAGTGAGTGTTTAGGGAGAAAAGGAGGGGAAGGAGGAGGGAAGGGTCTCTCTGGCCAGGCGCCTGGGGGTGGGGGGGCTGCCCGGCATCTTAGTCTCCCTGTGAGGCATGTGGCCGACCCGGGTTCAATTCCCAGCATCCCAGAGCACCACCAGGACAAATTCCTGAGTGCATGAGGCTGGAGTGTGCAATGCCGGGTGTGACCCAAAAATAAAAATAAAATAAAATAAAAATAGGCTGGGCCAGCCAAAACCATAGAGGAGTGCTCCCAGCATCTGCCAAGGGTAAACTGAGGCTGCCTCTCTCATCACCCCTCACCAGTGTTCCCACCTCCCTCTCCCAAAGACCCCGACAACTATCTCTCTCAACCACCCCCATCTCATTTTTTTTTTTTAAATGAGTGGGCTGGAGCGATAGCCCAGCATGTAGGGCGTTTTCCTTGACCCGGGTTCGATTCCTCCGTCCCTCTCGGAGAGCCCGGCAAGCTCCCGAGAGTCTCCCGCCCGCACGGCAGAGCCTGGCAAGCTCCCCGTGGCGTCTCCGAGATGCCAAACACAGTCACAACAAGTCTCACCGTGGAGACGTGACTGGCGCCCGCTCGAGCCCATTGATGAACAATGGGATGACAGTGATACGCTGAGGGCAAATAATTGTGAAACAAACTGGCTGAGCCCCATGGGATGGTACAGACCAGCACAGGTGAGGTCCCGGGTTCGAGTCTGAAGAACCTCAAAGACCAGTGGGACTCCAAGCAATCAAATGAAGTTCATATCATTCTGGTTAGAATCATTATAATCCAGACAGGGTGGGGTTGGGGGGTTTGGAAGAGAGTAAAGAGTGAACCCGAAGTTCTTAGGAAACTCTCGGAGTTTAACAGGAATCCAGCCCTAACCATTGGGCTCACTCTCTGGCCCTCCAGGTGAATATCAGCAAGAAGCTCACTTTTCCCGTCACCCCAACCTTCCCATCTCTCTCCTTCCAACTTCATGGCAGGTGGAACTTTTTTCCCCCCGACTGAAGAAAGAAAGCAAGCTACACTCCACCTCGGGTACTGGCTGAATGGGTCAGTTGTGATCAGACAGGGGGCCGGCCCCCAGCCAGAATTGAGTCGGTGTGTACTCAGGGGCACAGATGGCTGAGGTAAGGCCATCGACCTGACCCCCTGGAGCAGCAGTTCACTCTAATACTGCACTCACATTATTATATTAATAATCAGTATTAATTAATAATCGATTGATAAAACAATAATTATATTAATAATCAGTATTAATTAATAATTGCTTGATAATACAATAATTAATGATTGGTACTAATTAATAATTAATAATGAGCATTAATTAATGACTATTAATTTGTATTAATGAATTTCAGTGTTAATTAATTAAGTGTTAGTATGGATTAATATTAATTAATAGTGCTAATTAATAGTTATTAATTAGTATTAATTAATAATGATTAATACTGTTGTGCTGTCGCTCCAGCCCAATAATTAATAATAAATAATCATTGTTTAGGATTATATTTATTATTAATAATAAATAATAAACAATAAATTTACATTTATTCGTTATTTACTAAATTTATTTAACAATAAATATATTAATATTATTAATATTAGCATTACTAATATTCACTCTAATACTGACCCCCGTCCCAATCGCACTCTTCAAAACACAACGCATTCCGTCAACGCCAATCGATTCTTCTTAATATTCTCCCGGACCTCCGGGGAGACTTTCGTCACAGCCCTCCTCCTCCCCACCCAAGCGCGAAGACAAATGGTTCTTAATAAACACGCCATTCCCCCGGCGCCGTAACCAATCCGACTTTAAGCCCCGGCAAAAATTATTATTATTTTTCCCCCCCGCGCTTAATGGAGCTTAATTTTGAATAAGCAACCTGTGCCTGGAAATATAAGTATAGATCATCCAGTAACTCTCATTGATAATCATATTTTAAGCAAAAAAAATTAAGTCGAGCTAAACTCCAGATTTACGGGGAGGGAATTGATTTTTTCCTCTTCAGGGTTCCCACTCGCCCCGGAAGGATTTCAGATGGTTCATTAGGCAGTTAATCCCCAATCCTTCACGGGAAGCTGTTATCACACGTGTGACCATTCTTTTTCCCTGAGACTACGGGTACTTAGGGCCTCTTTGTGACTCCGCTGGGCACCATGTGACCATAGGAAAAACAACCGAATCATCAATCAAGATGAATTCTTCATCTGGATCAATCATCAATCAATCAATCAATCAATCAACCAACAACCCAAATCATTAGTGCAAGAAAATCGATGCGTCTGTGTTTACTTTGCATCATTGAATTTCTGATGAGGGTTGGGGCGGGGTTCCCTTACAGACCCCAAAGTGCTCAGGGCTGGGAATTTTGATCCCATCTTCCTCCCTCAAGAATTCAGGAAAACAGGGGCTGGAGCAATAGCACAGCGGGGAGGGTGTTTGCCTTGCATGCGGCCAACCCGGGTTCGATTCCCAGTATCCCATAGGGTCCCCCAAGCACCACCAGGGATGATTCCTGAGTGCAGAGCCAGGAGGGACCCCTGTGCATCATCGGGTGTGACCCAAAAAGAAAAAAAAAAAAAGAATTCAGGAAAACAGGTTTAGAGTGTCCACGGTGCTACGGGTTTGAGCACTGCACTGTATCACTGTCGTCCCGTTGCTCATCGATGGGCTCGAGCGGGCGCCAGTCACGTCTCCACGGTGAGACTTGTTGTGACTGTGTTTGGCATCTCGAAGACGCCACGGGGAGCTTGCCAGGCTCTGCCGTGTGGGCGGGAGACTCTCGGGAGCTTGCCGGGCTCTCCCAGAGGGACGGAGGAATCGAACCCAGGTTGGCCATGTGCAAGGCCAACACCCTCCCCACTGTGCTATCGCTCCAGCCCAATGAAACTAGTAGACCAAGATTATTTTGAACAAAATGTCTTTTTATTAAATTTCAGGGATATATTGATATAAACGCGAAAATATTAAGGATCTTTGATACTTTGATTTTTTTCAAAGTTAGAAATGTTTCTAATTTGTGATGCTGAAATATCTAAGATATATTTAACTGCCATGGCAGAGCCTGGCAAGCTCCATGGGGCATATTCGAGATGCCAAATGCAGTCACAATAACAGGTTTTGGTCCCCTGGCCCTGAAAGAGCCTCCAATCGTTTGGAAAGACGAGTAAGGAGAGGCTGCTAAAATCTCAGGGCTGGGACAAATGGAGACATTACTCGAGTAAATTGATGAACAACGGAATGACCGTGATACAGTAATAAATGGATGAACACGTAGAGGGTCATGACTAGTGAAATGAGTCAGCAGGAGAGGGACAGGCATAGAAGAACTGCACTCACTGGTGGCATATAAAAAAAAACCATACTATGAGACTAATACCCAAGGGTAGTAAAAGCAGGGGCCAGGAGAATGGGTCCACAGTTGGAAGCCTGCCTCAAGGGCTGGGGGAGAAGGCAGGTGGGGTAGAGAAAGGAACAAGGTGGCAAAGAGAGTTGGAAATGATCATGCTGGTGAAGAACTGCATGGTGAAGGGAGGGAAAGGAACAAACAGGAAGACCCCTCAGTATCATATGGAAAACGATAATGCCCCAAAGGAGAGGCAGAGAGAGAGAGAGAGAGAAGAAAAGTGCCAGCTGTAGAGGAAGGCTTGGTGGAGAGAGGGAAGGAAACGAAAGACATTGGTGGTGGGAAATGTACAATGGTGAAGGGACGAGTGTTGAAACATTGTATGACTGAAGTTTTAGGATATATATATATATATATATATATATATATATATATATATATATGGTGGAATATTACGCAGCACTGAAAAAGGAGCATCATGCCATTTGCAGTAACCTGGCTGGAACTGGAGGGGATCGCATTGAGTGCCGTCAGTCAGAAGGAAAGGGACAGAGACAGGATGCTCTCTGTCAAGTGGGGCTTAAGGACACACAGCAAGGGAACAACGGAGGGTCAAAGGCAGCATACTGGGAAAAGGGATACATAGAGTGGAGTTGGGGGAGTGAAGGGGATGGGTGTCCGGGGCCTTCAGCAGGGAACATGTGCAGGGGAATGTGGTGTTGGGGTGACGTGCAAGAGAAACCGTTATTCAGAGACTCGTGAGCCACACAATCTCCCAAATTATGTTTCAATTCTTCATTAGAGGGCTGGAGCGACAGCACAGCGGGGAGGGCGTTGGCCTTGCACGCGGCTGACCCGGGTTCGATTCCCAGCATCCCATATGGTCCCCTGAGCACTGCCAGGGGTAATTCCTGAGTGCAGAGCCAGGAGGAACCTCTGTGCATCGCTGGGTGTGACCCAAAAAAGCAAAAAATAATAATAAATAAATTAAATAAAATCTTCCTTAGAGAGAAAATCTTCCTCTCTCTCTCCTCTCTCTCACTCTCTCACATACACACACACACAGAGGCATGCATGCATACACACACACACACAAAAATCACCTCATTTTCAAATAAAAACTGAAAGTATATGTCATGTTAAAGAGTCATTGAAATTCACTTATTTGGGTCTGGAGCGATAGCCCAGCGGGGAGGGCGTTTGCCTTGCATGTGGCCAACCCAGGTTCGATTCCCAGCATCCCATAGGGTCCCCTGAGCACCACCAGGGGTCATTCCTGAGTGCAGAGCCAGGAGTCACCCCTGTGCATTGCCGGGTGTGACCCAAAATACAAAAAAAAAAAAATCATCAAAATTATTTTGTGAATGCTCAGGATATTCGAAACACTGAAGGTATTATATTGTGTTTTTTTTGTTTTTGTTTTTTTTTGGTTCTTCATGGCTAACAAACACTGATTTAGATGAAATTCTGTGTTAAAAAAAAAGGCCCAGGGGCCGGAGCAATAGCACAGCGGGTAGGGCATTTGCCTTGCACTCAGCCGACCCGAGTTCGATCCCCCGTCTCACATATGGTCCCCCAAGCACCGCTAGGAGTAATTCCTGAGTGCAAAGCCAGGAGTAACCCCTGAGCATCGCTAGGTGTGACCCAAAAAGCAAAAAAATAAATAAATAAATAAATAAATAAAAATTTTTTTAAAAAAGCCTAGAAAGGTCATTGCATGAAAATTACTCCTATAGAACCCTGGGAAATGTGTATGGAAAACTACACCATACTGGTGAAATGGACACGGTAACTCCTCCTCATGTTCTATGCTAGACTCTGATTTGATGACTTCGAAATTGTGGGACAGAAATAAGACACAGGGGGAGAGAAACGGAGAGAAATCCCCTTCATAAAAGAATCTGGGCGTTTCCCCTTACTACCCCGCCCTACTTTCTCCTGGTCGTAAATCATACAACCATCACAGTCAGCCAACGCCCCTGCCCCTGGGTTCGATCATGAATCCAAATAACGAGGCAGGAGAAATCCGAGAGAGGACGGAATAAATGTGGAAGTGGCACAAAGCTTCTGAAGCCTCGGAGAAAAGCGATTTCTTTGGAGTGCTTATCCGAATGCTTGTTTTCTGCGTCGATTTAAAAGCGTAACATCTTTTTTATTTTTTTTTTTTCGGAACGGGGAATGTAAAATGCCGTTTGACGCACGGTACAGACCAGGAAACATGAGTTGTTGTTGTTGTTTTTTTTTTTTTAATGGCGGAGTAATGGGGCGTGAGAATTGCAGGCTCGGTAATTGTGAGCCTCCCTGCCTCCTTGGACATTTAATAGGTACATGGTTTTCTTGAACTTTCTCATCTACAAAGTGGGGAAAAAGAATCATTCATTCCCCGCTGAAGGAGTGGAGGCAGAAACACAGATAGGCGAGACAAAGCGGTCGCACAATGAGCTGGGAAAAAGCGCCCTGTTTACACACATTTGCATGAGGTCATGGTGTGTGTCTGTCTCAGCTTAATGCTTGCTAGTCTGGCAAAAGAAATCAACTATTAAAATTTAAAATAAAGGTAGGAGACCTTTCGGGCCGTTTACTACATTTAGGGAAGAAACGGGGTTAACACTTGGAAGCTCGAAGGCCTGTGCGGCTCGTGAAATTCTCCTCAATTGAGATGTCTCCACCTCTCTGTCTCTGTCTCTGTCTCTCTGTCTCTGTCTCCCTCTCTCTGTCTCTCTGTCTGTCTGTCTCTCTGTCTCTGTCTCTGTCTCTCTCTGTGTCTCTGTCTCCCTCTGTCTCTGTCTCTGTCTCCCTCGCTCTAGTCTCTCTGTCTGTCTGTCTCTCTGTCTCTGTCTTTCTCTCTCTCTGTGTCTGTCTCCCTCTCTCTGTCTCTGTCTTCCTCTCTCTCGTCTCTCTGTCTGTCTCTCTGTCTGTCTCTCTGTCTCTGTCTCTGTCTCGCTCTGTGTCTCTGTCTCCCTCTCTCTGTCTCTCTGTCTGTCTGTCTCTCTGTCTCTGTCTTTGTCTCTCTCTGTGTCTGTCTCCCTCTCTGTCTCTGTCTTCCGCTCTCTTGTCTCTCTGTCTGTCTGTCTGTCTGTCTCATCTCTGTCTCTGTCTGTCTCTCTCTGTGTCTGTCTCCCTCTCACTGTCTCTATCTCCCTTTCTCTCATCTCTCTGTCTGTCTGTCTGTCTCTCTCTGTGTCTCTGTCTCCCTCTCTCTGTCTCTATCTCCCTCTCTCTCTCTGTCTGTCTGTCTCTGTGTCTGTCTGTCTCTCTCTGTGTCTCTGTCTCCCTCTCTGTCTCTATCTCCCTCTCTCTCTGTCTCTCTGTCTGTCGTCTATCTCTCTGTCTGTCTTTGTCTCTGTCTGTCTCTCTCTGTGTCTCTGTCTCCCTCTCTGTCTCTATCTCTCTCTCTCTGTCTCCCTCTCTGTCTCTATCTCTCTCTCTCTGTCTCTCTGTCTGTCATCTATCTCTCTGTCTTTGTCTCTGTCTGCCTCTCTCTATGTCTCTATCTCCTTCTCTCTGTCTCTGTCTTCCTCTCTCTTGTCTCTCTGACTGTCTGTCTGTCTCCCTGTCTCTGTGTCTGTCTGTCTCTCTCTGTATCTCTGTCTCCCTCTCTGTGTCTCTGTCTCCCTCTTTCTCGTCTCTCTGTCTGTCTCTCTGTCTCTCTGTCTCTCTGTCTCTCTCTGTGTCTCTCTCCCTCTCTCTGTATCCCTCTCTCTCTCTGTCTCTCTGTCTCTGTCTGTCTCTCTCTGTGTCTCTATCTCTCTCTGTCTCTGTCTCTCTGTGTCTATCTCTGTCTGTCTCTCTCTCCCTACCAGAAGACTTTTTATGAAACTCTGAAAGCTGAACCACCCCCCGCCCAAGGCTGTGAAGCTCTTCCTTGAGTCCCAAGAACCCGGACCCCCCGGGTGGGTGACGGGTGGAGGGAGAAGCCTTCCAGGTGGCACTGGACCCTTGGACGCTCCAAGCCCACCAGGCGGCCTTCCCGGAACCCGGGCGCAAACCAGACCCACTCTGACATGTTCGGGAAGGGGCTAGCAGGGAGCACTGTGCCATGAGGTCGCGTTATCAGTGATGATGCTGAGTCTCTTGACGGGTGGTGCCGAGTGTCTGTCTCCACGGTGACAAACCATGAGGGGCTCAAGGGACTTACCATCATCTTCAGACTCTGCCAGAAGCTGGTGGGCCGCTCTGTGTGTGGAAGGAAGGGACGGCAGTTGCGGGGGGCAGGGAGGCGGTAACTCCTTGGGTCTCAGTTTCCCCATCTGTAAGGTGGCCATACTTATTCTCAGAATGTGCGGGTCTCTGAGGAGGGTAGAATTATGTCCCATATGTGACTTGGGCTGGAGCGATAGCACAGCGGGGAGGGCGTTGGCCTGGCACGCGGCCGACCCGGGTTCGATTCCTCCGTCCCTCTCGGAGAGCCCGGCAAGCTCCCGAGAGTCTCCCGCCCGCACGGTAGAGCCTGGCAAGAGCCTGACACCACACACATGCGTACTCACAGACATGCAAATACACAGAGATATAAACATGGATCAATACATGTACACATAAAGACAGAAACATGCACGCACACATGTGCACACACAGGACATTTACAAAGACATACATACATACCTAGACAGGCACCCACATACACACAGAGAGAGACACACAGCACAGGCACGTACACACACGTGCACACACAAGACATTTACAAAGACATACATACATACCTAGACAGGCACCCACATGCACACAGAGAGAGACACACAGCACAGGCATGTACACACACGTGCACACACAAGACACTTACAAAGACATACATACATACCTAGACAGGGACCCACATGCAGACAGAGAGAGACACACAGCACAGGCACGTACACACACGTGCACACAAAGAAACCCAGACAGAGACACAAATAGATATCTCCATGTACACACAGACACGAACTGGAGCCATAGCACAGCGGGGAGGGCGTTGGCCTTGCCTGCAGCTGACCCGGGTTCGATTCCTCTGTCCCTCTCGGAGAGCCCGGCAAGCTCCCGAGAGTCTCCCGCCCGCACGGCAGAGCCTGGCAAGCTCCCCGTGGCGTCTCTGAGATGCCAAACACAGTCACAGCAAGTCTCACCGTGGAGACGTGACTGGCGCCCGCTCGAGCCCATCGATGAGCAACGGGACGACAGTGACACAGTGATGTGACTTGAAGGCCCTGCCTGTGGGTCGGGAGGCAGGTGGATAGAGAGGAAAGCCCACCCGCCTGCCCCCGTCCACCTACCCGCCACGTCAATGGGCTTTCTGGGAAGCCATGAAACCGAGTCACCGTGAGGCTGTCAGGACCCCCATGGTGAGCACTGGAGCTGGAGTCAAGAGGAGGGATTTCCAAGAGCAGCATCAGGTCATTCCAACTCCGCATCCTTAGCAACCGCCCTAGCAACCGACTCCTATGTCCTTGGGAAGCCCCACAGGGGTTAGCTTGGGGGGAACCCAGTGCCAGACGCATGCACAGAGGAACTGTGTCCCCCCTACCTGTCCCGGGACCGCCTGTCACCCCTATTGGCCCGAGTCCCCACTCTCCACGGCTGCTGGAGCAAATGCCCTTATCCTCAGCGACAAGGGTACCACAAACCCAGGTGATTATCTTTCTGTTAGCTGCTTTGGGGTGTATATACCAAAGCCCCAAAACAGTGCTCAGAAATGGCTCCTGGCTCAGTGCTCAGGGCTGACCCCTGGGAAGTGCTCGGGGAACCATCTAAAGTGCCAGTGATGGAACCAGGATGACCTTGTACAAAGCCAGTGTCTTGCCCCCTGAGCCGTCTCTCTGGCCCCAATTCCTTACCTGAGCGTCCTGGGGAGATACCATGAGTCACGATATTACGTCGAGGGACTCAGTCAGCAGGAAGGGAGCACTGGGGTTTCTGTAGATCCTAGAGGAATATTTTTCGTTATTTCTATTGCTGTTGCCTCTTTGGCTCTTGAGGTTGCCGTGGTTTCTGGAAATGACCTTCTAGGAATAACCTTGAGGTCTAGAGAAGACCTTGGCTTCTAGCCACCCCGCCGGCTTCTAGAAGTCACTCTTCTCTCTCAGAGGTGACCTTGGCTTCTAGAGGTCACCAGGATGGGAGACGTGACCTTGGCTTCAAGGGCAAAGTGCAGAGGCAGGAGGAATCCATGAGCATTGCCAGGTATGAGAAAGAAAGGAAAGAAGGGAAGAAGGGAAGAAAGAAACAAAGAAAGAAAGAAAGAAAGAAAGAAAGAAAGAAAGAAAGAAAGAAAGAAAGAAAGAAAGAAAGAAAGAAAGAAAGAAAGAAAGAAAGAAAGAAAGAAAGAAAGAAAGAAGGGAGGGAGGGAGGGAGGAGGGAGGGAGGGAGGAAGGAAGGAAGGAAGGAAGGAAGGAAGGAAGGAAGGAAGGAAGGAAGGAAGGAAGAAAAAAGGAAGAAAAAAGGAAGAAAGAAAGAAAGAAAGAAAGAAAGAAGAAAGAAAGAAAGAAAGAGAAAGAGAGAGAGGAAGAGGGAGAAAGAGAGAGAGAAAGGAAGGAAGGGAGGGAGGAAGGAAGGAAGAAAGAAAGAAAGAAAAACAAAGAGAGAAAGAAAGAAAGAAAAAGAAAGAGAGAAAGAAAGAAAGAAAGAAAGAAAGAAAGAAAGAAAGAAAGAAAGAAAGAAAGAAAGAAAGAAAGAAAGAAAGAAAGAAAGAAAGAAAGAAAGAAAGAAAGAAGAAAGAAAGGGAAGAAGGAGGGAGAGAGGAAGAGTGGGAGAGAGGAAGGGGAGAGGGAAAAAAGGAGGGAGGGAGGTAGGGTGGAAGGGGGAAGGAAGGAAGGAAGGAAGGAAGGAAGGAAGGAAGGAAGGAAGGAAGGAAGGAAGGAAGGAAGGAAGGAAGGAAGGAACAAGAAGGAAGGAAGGAAGGAATGGAGGGAGGAAACAAGGAAGGAGGGAAGAAGGGAGGAAGGAAAGAAGAAAGAAAGAAAGAAAGAAAGAAAGAAAGAAAGAAAGAAAGAAAGAAAGAAAGAAAGAAAGAAAGAAAGAAAGAAAGAAAGAAAGAAAGAAAGAAAGAAAGAAAGAAAGAAAGAAAGAAAGAAAGAAAGGGAAAAAGGAGGGAGAGAGGAAGGGGAGAGGGAAGAAAGGAGGGAGGGAGGTAGGGTGGAAGGGGGAAGGAAGGAGGGAAGGAAGGAAGGAAGGAAGGAAGGAAGGAAGGAAGGAAGGAAGGAAGGAAGGAAGGAAGGAAGGAAGGAAGGAAGGAAGGAAGGAAGGAAGGAAGGAAGGAAGGAAGGAAGGAAGGAAGGAGGAAGGAGGAAGGATGAAACCATGCACCTGGTCAGTGGGTGTGTGGAGCGGGAAGACCCGGCTGAGTGAAATCAGTGCGAAGGAGAGAAGGCAACCCCGTGAGCCAGGGAGGAATTCAGTACGGCGGTGACACATGTCCAAAGGCAGCCGGCCCTGACCAGACCTACAGGACTGGGCTCAGCCAGGTCGGGGACGGACGCGTTTGGGTCAGGGTTCACGACACCGTGTGTGTGACTCTCCGTCAGAACAGGCAGTCACAGCGCCCGGGTACTTGAGGAGGGGCCGAACAACAACTCCAGCAAAGGGGGCTGGAGCGATAGCACAGCAGGGAGGGCATTTGCCTGGCACGCGGCCGACCCGGGTTCGATTCCCAGCATCCCATAGGGTCCCCTGAGCACTGCCAGGGGGTGATTCCTGAGTGCAGAGCCAGGAGGAACCCCTGTGCATCACCGGGTGGGACCCAAAAAGCGAAAGAAAAAAAAAAAAACAACTCCAGCAAAGATCTCCTCTGAAAAAAAAAATCAACCAACTTAAAAAAAAAAATCAAACAAGCCACCACGCTCCACGTTATTTAATTAAGATGCAACACTTGATGAGTGTCTGCGGTTTTTTTTTTTTAATAATTTTGTTTCTGCCGTGAAATGGATTCCCACTTCCATTTAATTACTTTAATTTGTTTTTGCAGTGTGCTGGGAGACACATCAATAGCGCCTCCAGCCAGAATAAACACCGCGACTCCTCAATGAAGTCCACCCGGAACCAACGTGACGGCCTGCTCCTTCCCAGGGCGCCCGGGACGGCAGAAACTGGAGACCACCTCGTGGAACACAGTTAGTTCACTGGGGTGTGAAGAATAAGTGGGGAGGGCGTTCGCCTTGCACGCGGCCGACCCGGGTTCGATTCCCAGCATCCCATAGGGTCCCCTGAGCACCGTCAGGAGTCATTCCTGAGTGCAGAGCCAGGAGGGACCCCTGAGCATCGCCGGGTGTGGCCCAAAAAGAAAAATAAAATAGAAGCATTAAATATATACCACCATATACCAGGCTCATCCCCACCCTGTCCGGGGCCTTTGCTGGTCTCTGTCACCCTTGGAAACCGTTTGGAGAAGCTCAACAAGAGAGACACAGTCTCGTCCTGAGTTAGAGATCTCCGGGAATCAACCACACATCCCAATTCTGTAGCTCACAAGCTAGAGTTTGGAAGGATGGGTAGAAGCCGCCAAAGGAATTTTCGTTTGGACTCTATAGAATTGTAGCAACACTGTCGTCCCCGTTCCTCAGCCATTGGCTCGAGTGGGCACCAGTCACGTCTCCACGGTAAGACTTGTCGTGACTGTGTTTGGCATCTCGGAGACGCCACGGGGAGCTTGCCAGGCTCTGCCGTGCGGGCGGGAGACTCTCGGGAGCTTGCCGGGCTCTCCCAGAGGGACGGAGGAATCGAACCCGGGTTGGCCATGTATATGCAAGGCAGACGCCCTCCCTGCTGCACTATTGCTCCAGTCCAAGATTTAATTATTAAATATCAAAATGAATATTTATCAATATCAATAAATAATCAATAATCAATCAATCAATCAATAATCAATAAATACACACAATAAATAATTGATGACCAGCAGGATGATAGTGACAGTGGCAGATGTGAGTCATGACAGTGACAATAAATAATATTTGCTGTTCATTGACTTTAATATAATGAATTCGTATATGATGTATTACTATAATCAACACTATGATAATACAATATAGCTAACATTAATGTATCAAATGACTGTAGCCCTGTCGCACTGTCCTTCCATTGTTCATCGATGGGCTCGAGCGGGCACCAGTCACGTCTCCACGGTGAGGCTTGTCGTGACTGTGTTTGGCATCTCGGAGACGCCACGGGGAGCTTGCCAGGCTCTGCCCTGCGGGCGGGAGACTCTCGGGAGCTTGCCGGGCTCTCCGAGAGGGACAGAGGAATCGAACCCAGGTCAGCTGCATGCAAGGCAGACGCCCTCCCCACTGTGCTATCGCTCCAGCCCTCGGACTCTATAAAATAAATTAAAAAATTTTAAAAGACACCGGGTGAAATTAACACACGCACACAATGTTGGCCATAGAGATGTGTCACAGTTTATACTTTGCTTGATTTACTTTTATTTTATTTTTTTCCTTTATTTTTGCTTTTCTTGGTCACAGCTGGGATGCTCAAATCTTACTCCTAGCTCTGCACTCAGGAATGACTCCTGAGTGCTTGGGGGAGCCTATGGGATGCCGGGGATCGAACCCGGGTTGGCTGTGTGCAAGGCGAACGCCCTCCCTGTTGTACTATCGCTCCCACCCCAGGCTCTCAGTTCAGGAAGGCTCAAAGCTCTGGGATTTGCGGAGTTTAATCTTGTTTCGACTGAAAAGGGTGAGAATGTGTGTGCGTGCGTGTGTGTGTGTGTGTGTGTGTGTGTGTGTGTGTGTGTGTGTGTGTGTTCAAGTGGAGAGCGGGTAAATCAGACAAACAAATCAACCAACATTTCAAGGACAAACCGAAGAAGGAGAAAAATTGAAATGAATCGGGGTCTCACAGCTGGTGCAAGTTGGCTCATCAGAAAACTTCCTAGAACGCTGTTCCCGCCCCACCCCGCTCCTGCGTGTTCTTCCTCTTCCTCGTGCTCCGCCCCCCCATCCCTCCCCACCCCACGCCTCTGCTCTCTCTTCCCCAACATCGTCTGCTCAAGACGTTTCCTGCAGAAACCGAATACCCCTATGGGATACCGAGACCCAGCCCTTGCCAAAGCCTTGGCAACCTCGCACCAGACTGGGCCGTGGGTAAGACCTGTGCTTTAACCAGTCTACGATCTAGCTGCTGTTCTCCTGTTGGCCGTGTTTCAAAATTCCATTTTTACGAGTTGTTCACAACAACCTGTTATGTTTAATATTCCAGCACCAATCCCACAACTTTTGCACACACCCACCCACCCACTGCCATATTTCTGAAGCTTCCACCCCGGCCCCCAAACCCTGCCCCCCAAAGCAGGACCTAAATAATTTATTTTGTATCGTTCGTTGTGAATGGATTTACTCTATTTGCTCTCAATGGAATGAACATCTCTAAATGCAGCAGCTTTGTGTACCTGGGTCGAGAAATCCACATGAGGAACGACTTGGTGCCAGAACTGCGCAGGAGGAAGAGAGCAGCGTGGAACACCTTCAAGAATGTTGAAGAAGTGGTTAAGAGGACAAAGAACCTCTGGCTCCAGGCACATATTTTCGACTCCACCGTTCTTCCTGCACTAACATACGCCTCAGAGACCCGGGCCCTACGCAAACAGGATGAGAACGCTATTGGGGTCTCCCAAAGAGGAATCCAAAGAGCTATGCTGGGAGTATCACGTCTCACTCAAGTGAGAGAAGGAATCCGGAGTTCCGACCTCCGTCGATGGTCAAAAATCAGAGACGCTGTCTCGTTTGCCAAGGCATCAAAAATCAGATGGGCCGGACACGTAATGTGATTCAGGACTAGAGCTGTTACCAATTGGATTCCACGGGACGTCAGAAGACCTCGTGGCCGCCCACCAACTAGAGGGTCAGACTTCTTCGTCAAATCCCTGAATGAACGATTTGAGGCTCTTCCTGTTCCTGGAGTGAGCAGACGCCATTGGGCTACACTATCACAGAGCCAGGAGAATGCTTTCCTCAGGATTTCATCCATTGAGAGTTTTTTTTTTTTTGGGGGGGGGATTGCCAATAATTACTTCCTATAATTTGTGCTCCACGGAGATTCAATATGCAGGGCTGAATATCAGAGGCAGAAATCATCAACGATGTCACACGTTCCTCTTCTCATGGAGGCTCACAGAAGTGTACAACTCTTACCACTGTGGAAGCCATCTCAACACCTGGAACCGTATTCACAACTTCTTCACGTCATGCACTGTATCCATCCGCCCTCCACCGGAGGAACATCTTAATCCTTCCCAAATCCCCAATTTTATTCTCCTGGTCCATTTGCTGCTCAACCCCGCACACGAGAGGCAGGGAAATAATTACCTCGACCCACTTATGAACGAACAAGCGTTAAGTTCATTAAACATGATCCCGTGGCACATAATTTATGAAGTAATTAATCCTGACTTAAACAACTATTTACTCGAAACTCCAATGTGTAGACAAACAAGAAGTTCGTCTGACACACTCAAGTTTTTAAGCAATAACTAATTAGTCCCCGGCGTGGGAAATGCTTTCATTAGGGCCAGAAAAAAACAGCAAAAGAATTGTGCTTGATGCACCTCAGATCACTACCGCAGAATGCCTGTGTATCCCAGGGGTTCCTTATTCATCTCTGAAAAGAGCATCTGAGTGTGTGTGTGTGTGTGTGTGTGTGTGTGTGTGTGTGTGTATCTTCATTTTTTTATTCCCACATGCTGCAGAAGAAACAACTTCGAGGGTCTTTCAAATTCCTTTTGTCTGTGTTTCCAAGTGTAAGGTGCTACTTAATTTTTCCCCCTTTAAACACAACAGGCAATATCACAGCGGGTAAGGCATTTGCCTTGCATGCGGCCGACCCGGGTTCGAATCCCAGCATCCCATAGGGTCCCCTGAGCACCGCCAGGAGTAATTCCTGAGTGCAGAGCCAGGAGTGACCCCTGTGCATCGCCGGGTGTGACCCAAAAAGAAAAAAAAAAAACAAACACAACAGGGAAAGAGATTTAAAGATTTATAGTTTTTCAAAGAGTACTATGGCTTCCATTGTATTGTATTTGTCGCTACCGTTGTACAAAACTGGTGGGAAATTGCCCCATAAATGCAGGCCTTAAGATGCAGGTAGTATTGGGTTTGGAGACATAGCACCATGGGTGGGCTACTTGCCTTGGCCAACTTGGGTCTGATCCATGGCAACTGAAAATATCCCTCAAGCACCACCAGGAGTAATTCTTTTTTTTTAATAGTTTATTTTTAATTAGTGAATCTCCGTGAGGGTACAGTTACAGATTTATACATTTTCGTGCTCATGTTTCCCCCATACAGAGTTCGAGAATCCATCCCTTCACCAGTGCCCATTCTCCACCACCAGTAAACCCAGCATCCCTCCTACCCTCCCCAGTCCCGTCTCCCCCACCCCACACTGCCACTATGGCAGGGTATTGTTCTCTCTCTCTCTCTGATTAGGTGTTGTGGTTTGCAATAAAGGTGTTGAGTGGCCATTGTGTTCAGTCTCTAATGTACATTCGGCACGCGTCACCCCTCCCCCGCGTGACCTCTGACCACATTTTACTTGGTGTTCCCTTCCCTGAGTTGCCCAGAATGAGACACCAGCCTCCAAGCCATGGAGACAACCTACCAGGAGTAATTCTTGAGCCTAGCGTAAACCCTGAACTCTATTCAACACTCCCACACACCAAAAATAGATTGTTGCAATAGTTTATGGTATTCATGGAAAAAAATTGTGGAAATCACCCCATAAATGCAGGTCTTAAGATATGGCAGTTCTGGGGTTGTTTGAGAGATGAGTCACCAGGATGGGCACTTGACTTGTATATGACCCACCCAGGTTTAATCCCTGACATCGCATCTGGTTCCCTGAGCACCACCAGGAGTAATTCTTCAATGCAGAGCCAGGAGGAACCCCTGAGCATCCCCGGGCGTGACCCCGAAGCTATAACAACATAACAATGACAACGAGAGATTAGAGGGTGACAGTCGTCTTACAGGTTATAGTCTTGATGAACCAACCTTGTAGGGCTCCGTAAGTGCAGGGCTGAGCATACGGGCAGTGTTGAGACTTGGTGACTCTGACAGGCAGGAATCAGGCAGGGGTTGGGGTGGGGAGGGAATCCAAGAACAGAAGTGGAGCGGAGCCCAGCGTGGGCTGGGTGTCGAAAGAGGACGCGCCTAAAACACACCCATCAATGACTTCATTAAGTCACGCCTTTAGTTTTGAAACGGAAAAATGTGAATTTATTAGTGAGTTCATAAATGATACGCTTTGTAGAACAAAAATAAATGGACATGGGCAGTGTTCATGGTTCCGCCAGAATCACTGTCACTGTCCTTCTGTTGCTCATCAATGGGCTCGAGCGGGCGCCAGTCACGTCTCCACGGTGAGACTTGTTGTGACTGTGTTTGGCATCTTGGAGATGCCACGGGGAGCTTGCCAGGCTCTGCCGTGCGGGCGGGAGACTCTCGGGAGCTTGCCGGGCTCTCCGAGAGGGGCAGAGGAATCAAACCCAGGTCGGCCGCGTGAAAGGGAAACGCCCTCCCCGCTGTGGGATTGCTCCAGCCCATACATAATAATAATTTTTTAAAAATTACAATCCCAGAATGCATAGCTTCCTAGTGAACCAATGAGACTCCAGCATGTGGTTGTATCACTTGTATCACTTGTCTTCCCTTTGATCTTCGATTGGCTCGAGCGGGCGCCAGTCACGTCTCCATTCCTCCCTGTCGCGTGTGAGTGTAGCCCAGTGATATCTGCTCGCTCCAGGAACAGGAAGAGCCTCAAACCTTTCGTTGAGGGTTTTGACGAAGAAGTCTGACCATCTCGTTGGCGGGCGGCCACGCGGTTGGTATCCAGTCGGTAACGG
Organism: Sorex araneus; assembly: GCF_027595985.1. Lineage (NCBI taxonomy): Eukaryota > Metazoa > Chordata > Mammalia > Eulipotyphla > Soricidae > Sorex > Sorex araneus. The sequence continues at coordinate 294,238 of NW_026570955.1, forward strand.
CTTGTGGTCACTTGATGAATCTCGGTATCAGCAAGATTCTCTTGACATCCGGTGATGCATCGGGGGCCAGTGGTGATTCACGGGGAAACTGGTTTGACTCGACGTTTCCCCCTCCTCAGGGGCTCCCTTGAGGCAGACGAGATTGTCTTGAAAACCCTGTTACTACATGGCGTCCCTGTGGCGTCTTCGAGATGCCAAACACAGTCACAACAAGTCTCTCAATGAGAGATGTGACTGGCGCCCGCTCAAACGAATCGATGAGCAACGGGATGACAGTGACAGTGAGTTTCTTTTCAGAAGAAGGAGGGCGGGAGGGACCCCAAGGCAGAGGAACTGAAGCACAGTTGGAAAGCAGCCCCCACCCCACCCTTCCACTCGTCCCTCTCTGAGATGGAGATGTCGGCAGGTAGGTAGGGAGAGGCCCCTGGACAATGAAACAGGTCAGCAAAAGTTCTGGGAGGAAAATCCCAAGGCTGAAAATTCCAAGGCTGAAAATCCCAAGGCTGAAAATTCCAAGACTGAAAATCCCAAGACTGAAAATTCCAAGGCTGAAAATCCCATGGCTGAAAATTCCAAGGCTGAAAATCCCAAGGCTGAAAATTCCAAGGCTGAAAATTCCAAGGCTGATCCACGTTGTGGATACGGTAAGACCTTGAGCCGCAGACCCTGAGGAGATCAGACCCTCCCCATGGAAGGAAATTCCTCCAATTCCCTCGGACCCCTCCCTCCACCTCATTGACTTTAGTGATCCGGCCCAAAGAAGCCCATCCCCACCCCCAACCTCCCTGGCAACCCCCTTAGCAACGGACTCTGACCCCGGGAGAAGCCCCAGGCGGGGGCAGGTGGGAGAAACCCCATCCAGGCCCCTGGGGCCCAGGGAGGGCGCAGACGCTGCCCCAGCCCAGGTGCTGCGTGTGCCCACGTGGCCGAGCACGCGTGTCGCCCGCATCTCCCCTCTGGAGACGGGGACGTTCGTGCTTTGCTGTGTGATGCTGGGGTGTGTGTCGGGGTCTCTCCGCCCTCGGGGAAGCCCGGGCTCTCTCTCTCTCTCTCTCTCTCTCTCTCTCTCTCTCTCTCTCTCTCTCTCTCTCTCCCTCTATCTGTTTCTCTTCCTCTCCTTCCCTCTGTCTGTCTCTCTCCCTCTCCCTCTCCCCCTCTATCTCTGTGTCTCTTCATCTCTCTCCCTCTCTCTGTCTGTCTCTCTCCCTCTGTCTCTGTCTCTCCCTCTCTCTTTCTCTCTCCTTCTCTCTCTCCCTCTCTCCTTCTCTCTCTCCTTCTCTCTCTCCCTCTCTCTTTCTCTCTCTCTCCTTCTCTCTCTCCCTCTCTCTTTCTCTCTCTCTCCTTCTCTCTCTCCCTCTCTCTCTCTCTCTCTCAATCTCTCTGTCTCTCTCACCCTCTCTTTCTCTCTATGTCTCTCTCCCTCTCCCTCTCTCTCCTCTCTTTCCCTCTCTCTTCCTCTCCCTCTCTGTCTGTCTCTCTCCCTCTCTCTTTCTCTCCTTCTCTATGTCTGTCTCTCCCTCTCTTTCTCTCTGTCTGTCTCTCTCCCGCTTCCTGTCTCTTTCTTTCTCTTCTCTCTCACTCTCTTTCTCTCTCCCTCTCTCTGTCTCTCTCCCTCTCTCTGTCTCTCTCCCTCTCTCTGTCTCTCTCCCTCTCTCTTCCTCTCCCTCTCTCTGTCTCTCTCCCTCTCTCTGTCTCTCTCCCTCTCCCTCTCTTTCTCTCTCCCTCTCTCTTCCTCTCCCTCTCTGTGTCTCTCTCCCTCTCTCTTTCTCTCCTTCTCTATCTCTGCCTCTCCCTCTTTCTCTCTGTCTGTCTCTCTCCTGCTTCCTGTCTCTTTCTTTCTCTTCTTCTCTCTCCCTCTCTTCCTCTCTCTCCCTCTCTCTCTCTCTTCCTCTCTCTCTTTCTCTCTCTCCCACTCTCTCTCCCTCCACACCTTCCAAACCCCTCAAATAAAATCTATTTATTCCCTGCCCGTCTCCTCCTGAAATTCCTTTCTGTGAGGTGAGACCAGAACCCAGTAACCCTGGGTCCCGGGGGCGGGGCAGAGGCGGATGGGGAGAAAGTGACCGTCTCTCTCCTCCCCGCCTCACACGAGCCCCCCCCCCCCCCGCGTGTGGCCCGCCTGCATCAGAACTCTGTAATATGCCAGGCAAGGGGGCAGGCGGGGGTGGGGCAGAGTTTAGGAAAATGGGGACACCGGTGAACAGAAGTAGAAACTGGCTGTTGAATTGTCACGTGCTTCAAACCCAACTCTCAGTCACTTTGTCAATCATGGAACTTTAATAAAAGCTTTACAAATAACTTAAAAAGAACCTTGCCTCAGTGCTCTTCAGACAGAGAGGAAAAGAAATCAAAAGGGCAGGAGAAGACAGAGGGATTTGTTGGAGCAGACGCACCTTTAGAGTTTATTGTGCTGTTTTGATCGTCTCCTCGCACTCAGAGCTGCTCTTCACTTCCATTCTAGCACCTGTATCCACCCCCTCCTCTTTTCTTTTCTCCCCAGCCTCCATCACTCACATATCCCAAGAAAATTTATTTTCTGGATAAAGTCAACATGTCACAGGTGAGACACGCAAAGAAGTGCACTGGGAAACCATACACGAGGGCACACAATTGAGAGGACGCAGCAGAGGTTGTTCAGGCTGTCTAAAGTGCCCTGCCCGCGTCCCCACTCGCTGTGAGGGAGACAGGCTGAGGGTCTTCGGAGCTATTAGGGAAATATAATACAGCAATGCACCAGGAGATGTCCTAATAGGATGCTTTCAAGGGCATACTAGGTTTTAATTAGCAGATAACTCCCTGCATATTGCTTATCTTATAAAGGCGACTGGATTCTACTTTTAAATTCACTGGGTGTCTCGATGCGAGGATACAAATGAAAATATGAAATTCTCTGCGCATTGGGCACAACGCATTTTGTGTGCACATGTAGACATAATGCACATGCATATATAAGAGTTATATTGGTGATATGCAGGATGGATGAATGGGTGAGGGAAACAATAATGAAAGAAGGGGCGGGTGGAAAACATGGATGCATGGATGGGTAGATGGATGCATGGATGGACGGACAGATGGATGGATGGATGGATGGATGGATGGATGGATGGATGGATGGATGGGTGGATAGATGGATGGATGGGCAGGTGGATGGTTGGGTGGATGGGTGGGTGGGTGGATGGGTGGATGGGTGGATGGATGGATGGATGGATGGATGGATGGACGAATGGATGGACGGATGGATGGGTAGGTGGATGGGTGGATGGATGGATGGGTGGATGGGTGGATGGGTGATGGGTGGGTGGATGGGTGGATGGGTGATGGGTGCGTGGGTGGATGGGTGGGTGGATGGACAGACGGACGGACATACGATGGATGGATGGACGGGTGGATGGATGGATGGGCAGATGAACAGACGGATGGACAGATGGACAGGTGGATGGATGGATGGGTGGATGGATGGGTGGATGGGTGGGTAGATGGATGGATGAATGGATGGATGGATGGATGGTTGGGTGGATGGTTGGGTGGATGGGTGGATGGGGTAGATGGATGGATGATGGACAGGTGAATGGATGGATGGGTGGATGGATGGGTAGATGAGTGGATGGAAGGAGTGATAATTGATGGATGAATAGATAACATGGAGGGATGTATAGGAGCTTAGATTATAGGTAATTGACAGAGTGGATAGCTGATGAATGTATAAGAATCTATAGATAGCTCTTTCTTCTAAAACTGCAATTTATCCACAGAGAAAGTCTTATCTATACTCTCTCTATATATACAATATATATATCCATATATATTGCATATATGTATACAATATCCCCCTAAGTGCCAAGAATAACATCTTCCTGGATTCCTGGAAGAACAGCAATGAGAAAAAAAAGTGCATTTATACATTTACAAGTCCACGAAGGTTCTAGTGACAGGGAATCTCTGGACCCCACTCTGTCTCTTTCCATGAAAGACCAGTTTTATTTATGTTCACAGACAGAGCTTGACTTCCCTGTCTAAATCCTCCCCTACTACACACAACACTCCCTCTTGAACTAACACAACGTTTTTTGTCATGTGACAGAGAGACCCATTTTTTTTTCTCTCCCGGGCACAGCTTGTCCAGAGAGCTGAGGATGTGGACAGGGATTCAGATGTAGCCAGTCAGTCAGAGAGTGTTCAAGGATCTTCAGGAAAGAGGGGAGGGATCCGTGGATGTAGAAATGAGCCTGTTTCAACCATGTCAGTAATCCTGATTCTCTACGTATTGGCCACAAATAAGAATTTCAGCAGAGTAAATGGATCTAAAGCTCTGCTTTGTCAGAAGAACTCGGAAGAACATTCGCCTTGCATGTGAGAAGTCCTGGGGTCCAGTTCCTAGAAGCATTGTAGCACTGTTGTTCCATTGTTCATCGATTGGCTCGAGCGGGCACCAGTAACGTCTCCATGGTGAGATTTGTTGTGACTGTGTTTGGCATCTCGAAGACGAAACGGGGAGCTTGCCAGGCTCTGCCATGCGGGTGGATATTCTCGGGAGCTTGCTAGGCTCTTCGAGAAGGATGGAAAAATCAAACCCAGGTCAGCCACATGCAAGGCAAACGCCCTCCCCGCTGTGCTATTGCTCCCTGTAATTTTAAAAAAAAATGATTGCAGAAAATAAACTACAAAATGTGTTCTGGATCCCCCAGCTCCACAACTGAACATGAAAAGGATTTGATACCATTGAGGGTTTCCAGGTATAGGGGACCTGGGCTGAAAACTCTGGGGTCTTCTCAGATTGGGGGGTCCAGGCAGATTCTTCTTTCTGCCTAACTGCAATCACACCCACCAACACCAAAACAGCATCACAGCTGGACCTCACCCAGGGAACCACACACGAATCATTCCAGCTCCGTAGCCCTTGGACCATGAAGCTCCAAGGTCCATAGTTTCTGTCGTCCCACCAGGATCCCAGCAACGCGGAGGGGAGGGTCGCAGAGAAGCCCACCAAGGTCAGTGAGTGGAAACGGTTCCCCAGAACGCTCAGCTACGACTAACACATGAACTCACCCAATGACCTCAGGAAGCCCCTCGTGAGAGATCAAGGGCCACAGGCGGTAGATTTGGTTGCACCTGCTAAGGGGACAGGCTGGGAATGGATGGATGGAGGGGCACGAGGGATATCGCTGGAGGGAAAGTCACTGGCATTGGAAAAACAAATGCTCCCCAAAATTTTCTATTATGAACAATTTGCTAAAACCATAGTTTCGTAACAAAAAATAATAAGTGCATTAAAGTTGAAGGCATTGCCTCATGAGCTGGGGGAGAAGGCGGCTGGGATGGAGAAGGGGTCACTGCATCAGGGATGGTTGGAGGGATGCTCGGGATGGGAGACGTGTGCTGAGAGTCGACAAAGGACCCACCGTGACGGCCTCTCGGTGTCTGTATTGCAAACCAGGATGCCCCAAAGCAGAGAGAGTGTGGGGGAGATTGTCTGCCATGGAGGCAGGGGGAGGGCGGGATGGGGGGACACTGGGGACACAGGTGGTGGGGAATGTGCACAGGTGGAGGGATGGGGGTTCCGTCACTGTGTGACTGACACTCAAACATGAACAACTTTATAACTGTGTGTCTCAAAGTGATTCAATATAAAAAAAATAATAGGAGATGGACATGCAAGGACAGTAGAGACCAGGGCCAGGAGAATGGGTCCATGGTTGGAAGCCGCCTCATGAGCTGGGGGAGAAGGCGGCTGGGGTGGAGAAGGGGTCACTGTGTCAGGGATGGTTGGAGGGATGCTCGGGATGGGAGACGTGTGCTGAGAGTCGACAAAGGACCCACTGTGATGGCCTCTCGGTGTCTGTATTGCAAACCAGGATGCCCCAAAGCAGAGAGAGAGTGTGGGGGAGATTGTCTGCCATGGAGGCAGGGGAGGGCGGGATGGGGGGACACTGGGGACACAGGTGGTGGGGAATGTGCAGGGGTGGAGGGATGGGGGTTCCATCATTGTGTGACTGAAACTCAAACATGAAAGCTTTGTCACTCTAGCTCACGGTGATTTAATAAACAACTAAATTAATTAATTACCATAAAAGTGAAGGCATTAGGGATCTCTCTGTGTTTGCATTTGGGAAATGCTGCTCAGGTACCTTGGGGTGCAGGTACAGGCTCCAGCCCCAACCCGTCACTTCTTGAAGGTGTGTGTTGCTATTTTCAGAGCTGGCCCGCACCAAACACCCATGACTTGCTCTCTCAATCAAGGCCGGGGAGCGTGTGTTTTGATTGCAGCAATAAACCACTCATGACCTGGGACATTCCAAAGGTCTCCATGTCGCCGGTAGGATTTTTTTCCCTTTTCAATGTGTTATGAGCACCTGGGGGCTGTCAAGAATCTAGCCCTTGCGGCTGGAGCGATAGCACAGCGGGGAGGGCATTGGCTTTGCACACGGCTGACCCGGGTTCGGTTCCCAGCATCCCATAGGGTCTCCGGAGCACCGCCAGGGGTGATTCCTGAGTGCAGAGCCGGGAGGGACCCCCGAGCATCACCAGGTGGGACCGGAGAAGGAGAAGGAGAAGGAGAAGGAGAAGGAGAAGGAGAAGGGGAAGAAGAAGAAGAAGAAGAAGAAGAAGAAGAAGAAGAAGAAGAAGAAGAAGAAGAAGAAGAAGAAGAAGAAGAAGAAGAAGAAGAAGAAGAAGAAGAAGAAGAAGAAGGAGGAGGAGGAGGAGGAGGAGGAGGAGGAGGAGGAGGAGGAGGAGGAGGAGGAGGAGGAGGAGGAGGAGGAGGAGAGGAGGAGGAGGAGGAGGAGGAGGAGGAGGAGGAGGAGGAGGAGGAGGAGGAGGAGGAGGAGGAGGAGGAGGAGGCTGGAGCAATAATACAGTGGGTAGATCATTTGCCTTGCATGTGGCTGATCCGGGTTCGGTTCCCAGCATCCCATAGGGTCCCCTGAGCACCACCAGGAGTCATTCCTACGTGCAGAGCCAGGAGTGACCCCTGTGTATCGCTGGGTGGGACCCAAAAAGCAAAAAGAAAAGAGAGAGAGAGAGAGAGAAAGAGAGAGAGAGAGAGAGAGAGAGAGAGAGAGAGAGAGAGAGAGAGAGAGCAGGGAGGGTCAAGCACAAAAGCACAAAGCAAAACAGCACTGTGACCCCAGGCTCTGTGCATGCCCCCTGGGGCCCTCCTCCACAGAGGCCTGGGACAAGGCTGGCTCTGTGCAATCGAGGCTAAGACTCATTTCCCTCCTGCCACCGCATCTTTCTCGCCTTCCTCTGGGGCGGGCAGAGGTCTGTGTCCCAGGCGCATGTCCCCTGAGGATTGGAGGTCCGGGGAGTCCTGGCCAGGGTCAAACGGAAGGTCTGAATGCAGCTCTCTCGCCCGAGGCCCCGAGGCCCTTTCTCCTCTCTCGGAAAGACTGCTCATCTGGAGTAGGAGCAATTCGATTGGAAAGCCAGGGACGGGGCAGGGGAGGCCTTTTCGGAATAGATTCCCGCAGGCTCCCCGCCAAGGGAAGTCCTGCCTCTCCCCACTCTGCAAATGAAAGAACAGCCCTTCTCCCGCTCACCGCCGGCTCCCTCTCCCGCCTGGAAAACGTGTCAGCCTGTAATTTGGTCGCGTTAAGGGGAAGAAAAATAAAAGTGGCCCGGGATGGTGGCACCGTGGGGAGGAAATGAATAATGAATGGGGCTGTACGAATCACCACAGCCCCCTGCCGCTCTCACAAACACGTTGTGTGTGCCGCCTTCTTGCAGGCATGCGCTGATACCGCCCTGCTTCCTAAATGGTTTAGAAATAGAGAAGATAAAACGTCAAGGTGGCACAAAAGTTGAGTGTTTGTTTGGGTTTTTTCTTTTTTTTAATACAAGACAGCGTTTGGAACTGAGATGCATTTAGACAGTAGCATCCTGAGAACACTGGATTTTACACAGCATCCTTAGGACACTGGATTTTACACAGCATCCTTAGAACACTGGATTTTACACAGCATCCTTAGAACACTGGTTTTCACATAGGATCCTTAAAACACTGGTTTTTACGTAGGACCCTTAGAACACTGATTTTTATTTAGCATCCTTAGAACACTGATTTTCACGTAGGATTCTTAGAACAATGTTTTTTTACATAACATCCTTAGAACACTGGTTTTTACATAGGACCCTTAGAACACTGGTTTTCACGTAGGATTCTTAGAACACTGGTTTTTAATGTAGCATCCTTAGAACACTGGTTTTTATATAGCATCCTTATAACACTGGTTTTCACGTAGGATTCTTAGAACACTGGTTTTTACATAACATCCTTAGAACACTGATTTTTACATACCATCCTTGGAACACGGGTTTTTACACAGCATCCTTAGACCACTGATTTTCACATAGTATCCTTAGAACACTAGTTTTTACATAACATCCTTTGAATACTGATTTTTACATAGCATCCTTAGAACACTGGTTTTCACACAGCATCCTTAGAACACTGGTTTTACATAGCATCCTTAGAACACTGGTTTTCAAGTAGGATTCTTAGAATACTGGTTTTTACATAAGATCCTTAGAAGACTAGTTTTTACATAGCATCCTTAGAATACTGGTTTTCATGTAGGACCCTTAGAACACTGGTTTTTACATAACATCCTTTGAACACTGGTTTTCACGTATGATTCTTAGAACACTGGTTTTTTACATAACATCCTTAGAACACTGGTTCTTATATAAGATCTTTAGAATACTGATTTTACATAGCATCCTTAGAACACTGGTTTTCATGTAGGATCCTTAGAACACGGGTTTTTACATAGCATACTTAGGACACTGGTTTTCACGTAGGATCCTTAGAACACTGGTTTTTTTTTATGGCATCCTTAGAACACTGGTTTTCACGTAGCATCTTTAGAACACTCGTTTTTACGCAGCCTTGCAGGGTGTGTTCTAAGCAGAGAACGGGCAACCTGCTCACTTGTGTGTATCTCTGAAGAGCCATTACTTTTGCCTGGACAATTCTTCATGTCTGTAATCGAGGAAGCTCCCAGCCCGTCTTCGTCAAACCTGTTACTTAGCAGATAGAGGCTGTGCATCCCTCTTCTTGGTCTTTGGCCAGAATCTCATATCCCAGGGGCAGGCAGGCAGAGAAGCAAAATCTTCGAAGCAGTCGAGAGAGCCGGCCCAATGACATGGATGGACGCATCAGGGAGAACCAGACCCAAATATGAAAGCAGTAAATTGGGTGTTAAGAAATTTGTTTGGGATGGGAGGTGTGTGCTGAGAGTTGACAAAGGACGCACCGTGACGGCCTGTCGGTGTCTGTATTGCAAACCAGGATGCCCCAAAGCAGAGAGAGAGTGTGGGGGAGATTGTCTGCCATGGAGGCAGGTGGAGGGCGGGATGGGGGGACACTCGGCACACGGGTGGTGGGGAATGTGCACGGGTGGATGGACGGGGGTTCCATCATTGTGTGACTGAAACCCAATCATGAAGAACTTTATAACTGTATCTCAAAGTGATTCAGTATAATAAAATAACCTAATAGGAGACAGACACCCAAGGATGGTAGAGACCAGGGCCAGGGGAATGGGTCCATGGTTGGAAGCCGCCTCCTGAGCTGGGGGAGAAGGCAGCTGGGATGGAGAAGGGGTCACTGAGTCAGGGATGGTTGGAGGGATGCTCGGGATGGGAGACGTGTGCTGAGAGTTGACAAAGGACCCACCGTGACGGCCTCTCGGTGTCTGTATTGCAAACCATGATGCCCCAAAGCAGAGAGAGAGTGTGGGGGAGATTGTCTGCCATGGAGGCAGGGGGAAGGTGGGATGGGGGGATACTGGGGACGTGGGTGGTGGGGAATGGGCACGGGTGGAGGGATGGATGGGGGTTCCATCATTGTTTGACTGAAACTCAACTCATGAAAGTTTTGTAACTGTAGCTCATGGTGATTTAATTTAAAAAAATATTTGTAAAAGCCCACTTTAAAATAAAGAGAGAGGGGGCCGGAGCGATAGCACAGCGGGTAGGACGTTTGCCTTGCACGCGTCTGACCCGGGTTCGATCCTCGGCATCCCATATGGTCCCCCAAGCACTGCCAGGAGTAATTCCTGAGTGCAAAGCCAGGAGTAACCCCTGAGCATCGCTGGGCCCTGAGCATCGCTGGGTGTGACCCAAAAAGCAAAATAAAATAAAATAATAAAAAAGAGAGAGAGATTGGTCTCGATTGAGGGCTGTGTTGTATTCAAACACAGCTCCCTGGGACCCTAGGAATATAGCACAGCAGGTTTTGCAGGGCCTGACGTGGATTTGACCCCGGGCATACACAGGGTCCCCGGAGCACTGGGAGGAGAGATTCATGAATTCGGAGCTTGGGGGTATCCCTGAGCTCTGCCAGGCATGACCCCCCAACCCTTCAAAAAGTAAAACATAAAAAAACCTTTTTTATTTGATTTTATTAACTATTTTTCAGATGAAAAAATTAGGTCTTGTCATCTATTATGCTGTTGATAATAGAGTTTGGGACACTCAGTGTCCCCCCAAAAAACAGACCACCAGTGTCTGCACCCGTCCAGCAAGGACCCAAGGCTTCTTCCCACCTTCACCCTGGTCCTGAACAACCCTGCTTTGGTTTCGTTATTTTAATTTGGGATGCGTGTTTTTACTAGTGTTAGGTTTTGCGGTTGTTGTGTGCAGTTCCTTGCCTTTATATCAGCAAAGTGTCCAAGGTTGACGCATTATCAATGCTTCTGTGTTACCCAAAGTATTTCCTAAGGTACCTCCTGAAAGTATCTCTTAAAGTACTTCCTACAGTATGTCCTAAGAGTACCTCTCAAAGTACCTTCTGAAGTACCTCTCAAAGTACCTTCTGAAGTACCTCCCAAAGTACCTCCTAACAGTACTTCCTAAAGTACTTCTGGAAACACCTTCTAAAAGTACTTCCTAAGAGTATTTCCTAAAGTATCTCCTAAGAGCATCTCCTGAAAGTACCTCCAAAAGTACTTCCTAACAGTACTTCCTAAAGTACCCCCTAACAGTACTTCCTAACAGTACTTCCTAATGTACTAAAGTAAAATAAACATTTCCTAAAGTGAACATTTACTGTAACATTTAATTACATTTTATGATGATTTGGCTGGAGTGGTAGCACAGATAGCACAGCGGGTAGGGTATTTGCCTTGCGTGCGGCCGACCCGGGTTCGATTCCTCCGTCCCTCTCGGAAAACCCAGCAAGCTCCCGAGAGTATCCCTCCTGCACGGCAGAGCCTGGCAAGCTCCCCATATGCCAAAAACAGTCACAACAAGCCTCAAATGGATGATCAACGGGATGACAGTGCTCCAGTGCTACTTCCTAAAGTCCCTCCTAACAGGTCCTAAACTACCTCCTAACAGTACTTCCTAAAGTACCTCTGGAAGTACCTTCTAAAAGTACTTCTTAAAAGTACTTCCTAAAGTACCTCCTAATAGTACTTCCTAAATGTACCTCATCAATTATCTCCAAAAATACCTCTTAAACTACTTCCTAAAGTACTTCCTAAAAGTACTCCCTAAGAGTGCTTACTAAAGTACCTCCTAATAGTACTTCCTAAAAGTACCTCATCAATTATCTCCAAAAATACCTCTTAAGCTACTTCCTAAAGTACTTCCTAAAAGTACTTCCTAAGAGTACTCCCTAAAATGCCTCCTAGAGAACTTCCTAAAGTACGTCCTAACAGTACTTCCTTAAGTACCTCCTGAAGCACAGTGACAGGGTCCTTTCCTTTCCTCTATGCTGTCTCCCCTCTGTGCTGCAAAGGACAGGGGTCAGCCAGGCCTTGTCCTTCTCACTTCACTGGACACGACACTCTCCAGTTCTAGAAACTTTCTGCCTTCCTGGTGGCTCCACTATATATACTGACAAAACTTCTTTTTTCTTTTTTTTGCTTTTTGGGTCCCACCTGGCAATGCACAGGGGTCACCCCTGGCTCTGTACTGAGGAATGACTCCTGGTGGTGCTCAGGGGACCGTATGGGATGCTGGGAATCGAACCCGGGTCGGCCTCATGCAAGGCAAACGCCCTACCTGCTGTGCTATTGTTTTTCAATTTTGTGTTTCAATTTTTACTAGACCCCCAAGCCCATTTTTCTCTCCCGGGCCTTTGATTTAGGGGGGGAAAAATCACATCACACTCTTCCTCCTTCCGACTCTTACCAATCTGCATCAGACTATTAGCAGGATGCCAAGGGTCCCCTTCAAATATTGGAGGGACTGGGTTCGGTACCCCCTACCCCTCACCAAGAACAGAACCAAGATCCAGAGCCCGTCCAATGACATTGCACTGGTAGAGGGACTCAACCAGGTCGTTCAGAAATTTCCACTCAAGGGAACGAGGACACAGAAGAGAGTCTGAACTGGCAGACGCTCACTTCAACCCTACAAGCAAGCTAAAAGACCGTTGGCTTTCATGGTCCTTGCTACGAATATCCCAACAGGAAATTCATTCTGCATATGTGTTGGACCGCTAGAGCTGTTACCGACTGGATTCCACAGGACGTCCAAAGACCCCGTGGCCGCCCACCCACGAGATGGTCAGACTTCTTTATCAAAACCCTGCATGAACGGTTCGAGGCTCTTCCTGTTCCTGGAGCGAGCAGATATCATTGGGCTACACTAGCACATGATAGGGACGAATTTAGACGTGACTGGCACCCGCTTAAGCAAATCAAAGATCAACGGGAAGACAAGTGATACAAGTGATGTGTGTTGGGAACATCGGAGAGACGGCAACCTAAGGAACTCACCTGTGTTTGTGTGGCTCTGTTTTCTCTTAGTTATGTCTCTCCTTTCTCTCCTTATCGCTCTCCACCTCCCTCTCTCTGTCTCTCTGTCTCTCTGTGTCTCTCTACCTCTCCTCTTTCTCTGTACCTCTCCCTCTTTCTCTGTCTCTCTCTGTCTCTGTCTGTCTCTGTCTCTGTTTGCCTCTGTCTGTCTCTGTCTCTGTCTCTCTGTCTCTGTCTGTCTCTGTCTCTCTGTCTCTGTCTCTGTCTCTGTCTCTCTGTCTCCTGTCTCTGTCTCTCTGTCTCTGTCTCTCTGTCTCTTTCTGTCCATCTGTCTGTCTCTCTCTCTCTCTCTTTCTGTCTCTCAGCTTTTGTGCCACACCCAGCTTTGTTTAGGGCTTACTCCTGGCTCTGCACTCACGTACCACACATGACCATGCTCAGGGGATCATATGGTACACTGGGTCAGCCACATGCAAGACAAATGCCCCACCTGCTGTACTCTCTCTCTCTCTCTCTCTCTCTCTCTCTCCCTCTCTCTCACCCAAGAGTTCTCTATTCACAATGCGACTACAGGGCTATGATGAACGTTTTTACCAGTTGGCCCACGCAAAATAGTCCTAGTGACAAAAACGTGTCTTCCTGCCCCCCCCCACACCCCATTCATCATCCTTTCCGTTTCTCCCGTGATCAATGACTCTCTCAACAAACACCTCGTGTAGACTTTGTGCTCAACTCGGAGATGAGCGTCCCTGAAATTTGCGGCAATTAAGCCAGAATCGCACACCAACACCCTCCTGCCTATGGTTTTCTGACCGTGTCCGTCCCGCTGAACAGCTTCTTCTAGAGTCTCATTCATATGCCAAAACCAGTAACAATGCTGGGTCTCATCCCCTGACCCTGAAAGAGCCTCCAATATGGCACCACTGGGAAGGACAAGTCAAGAGACGCTGCTAACATCTCAGGGCTAGGAGGAACGAAGACGGTACTGAGACCGCTCGAGAAATTTGACGATCAATGAGATGATGATGATGAGAATTAGGTGTAGGGTTAAGGTTAAGGTTAAGGTTAAGGTTGAGGTAGGAATACGGTTTAAGGTTAGGTTTAGGTTAAGTTAGGATTAGGGTTTTTAGATTAAGTTTAGGGTTACGGTTAGGGTTAAGGTAGGAATAGGGGGGCTGGAGCGATAGCACAGCAGGGAGGGCGTTTGCCTTGCACATGGCCAACCCGGGTTCAATTCCCAGCATCCCATA
>NW_026570955.1:308691-324167 GCF_027595985.1 Sorex araneus
AGTTAATTTGCATATTCTGCCTCTGTGGCTGAATATCATTGGTTGGAGCATCAAGCTAGTTAATAAAAGGGGCTAAACAGGCTGTTTTGGGGCACAGCAAAACACCAGAGACAGTTTGTGACCCTCCATACAGTATTTCTTTCTCGAGAATATCTCAGTGCCTCAGACGGTCTAACCAAACCTTACTTCAACAGACAGGAAGCAGGAACACGCCAAGGTATTTGGCGGCCGACGCTTTCCTCGTGCCTCCGTGCAGAGATTCTGCCCTGCCGGTTCTTCTCCGATCTCTGCCGCAGATCAGAGCCCAAGTCCTTACCGGGAATTTATTCCCTACAAGCTCTCGGGGCCGTTAAACCTACTGATGCATTTTACGGCTGTGCTACATCTTGAGAAATGTGTTTCCGTCCTTACCTTCCTTCAACATTCACTGCCGCTGGCAACGTTGAGGTGTGTGTGTGGGGGGGGGGGGTGAACAGCTAATAAAATAGAGCAATGTGCCTTACTTACATTGATAATTAAACATAAAAAGGGGAGAGGAAGTGTGTACAAGAGAGATGTGACTTGACTTTCCAATCCACCGCTGGAAACCCAGGTGAGGGGCTGGAGCGACAGCACAGCAGGGAGGGCGTTTTTTGCCTTGCACGCGGCCGACCCGGGTTCAAATCCCAGCATCCCATTGGGTCCCCTGAGCACCGCCAGGGGTGATTCCTGAGTGCATGAGCCAGGAGTGACCCCTGTGCATTGCTGGGTGTGACCCCCCCTCAAAAAAAAAGCAAAAAAAATAAAAAAAGAAAGAAAATGCAGGTGAGGTTGCAGAGAGACAGGACCGAGTTTCAGTGTGTTTCCCCGGGACACTTCTGAGCCTTGTCCAACTGCCCACAGCACCAGTGTTCCCTGTGACACGACCGAGAGTGAGCCCTGAGCACAGAGCCAGGAGTCAGTCCTGAGCACTGCCCGGTGGTCCATCCACCCCTCCCCCCACCCCCCACAAGGCCATGGAGGGAAACCCAAGCTGACGTGTCTGACCGTTCCTGTCTGTTCTGGGGAGGGTGTCTCTGCCCTCTCCCAACCCAAAAAAGCAAAACCAACTAGTTATTGGAAACCTACGACATTCCTCAATGAGGACCGTGAAAGGATCTTGGTGCCTTTCAGTCTGACAAAAACCCCGGCCCAAATGAGCACTTTACAGAGGGGCAACGTGAGTCTTCAGCTCCCAAACACTGGGCAAGTGTTTACTACACGTCGTGGCCGGTCCTGGAACTGTTGGACACTACGCCCTTGTCCGGCAGGATCCTTCCCCACTTTTATTATCACACTGGCCCCTCGTCTGTCTTACCTGCCCTCTGCCCCCCACGCACACTTGTGCTTGGTTCCACCCTCTGACCAGTCCCCCTACCCCTGATTTTAAAGAACGGAGCAGAAATCGGCAAACAGTTGAGACTTCCCCCTCCGAGGAAACGGGTCCCTCGGTGGCACTTGTGGTGAGTGACAGGTCCTGACTGATGCAGGGCGAGGAGAAGGCACCGCCCCAGCCAGGAGCCTGTCCCCTACCCAGTCCTTCCCCCAGCTGTGTGACTTGGGGGGGTCACTCACGCACCTTCTGTGCCCTACAGCTTCTTTCTCCTTGAAACGTGGTGGGACATCTCTCTCCCGCAGTCACTCACCTTGCCTTTTCGGCGAAGACAAAAAAAAAAAACAGATTAAAAGGTCGCAGGATATCTGTAACCTCGGGCGGATTTTGCGAAAGCCTCCGCCACTCCGTGGTCGCATCTATGAAGGGGGTCAGGACACGGCAGCCTTTATCTGAAGAACGGCCTTTGCGTGAGCTGCCTGCGTAGGAATAAGAGATACCTGGGGACGTGGTGAATTAAGGAAGGAGGAACAACGCAAGGGCAGAATCTTTAAGCGCGGGACAGGGGATGAATCATCCTTAGAGCAGCTCACCCCAGAAGCCTCCGGCTGCCCGGGAGAAAAACCACTGCGAGTTTCCAGCACAAGGGGAGAACGGGGAAAATTAACGGGGAGGCAGCCGTGGGGAGAATTCAGCAGTATGAATACCAGCACCAAGCCCTGCACTCCTGGAAGCAAGATGGTGCTTTAGGATACAATCTGTAGAACAAACACAATAAACGGAGTCGTGGGGACCAATTATACCTCCGTTAAAAAAATAACAAAGTGGAGGCTGGAGCCATAGTACAGCGGGGAGGGTGTTGGCTTTGCACGCAATCGACCTGGGTTCGATTCCCAGCATCCCATAGGGTCCCCTGAGCACCGCCAGGAGTCATTCCTTGAGTGCAGAGCCAGGAGGAAGCCCTGAGCATCGCTGGGTGGGACCCAAAAAGCAGAAAAAATATATAAATGAAAAAAGAATCGGTGGCAGTTAATATAATGCATATTTATAGGCATATAAAACCAATGGATAGTTCGTGGAGGGGCTATAATCCATACCAAGACATTCTGGTAATAAATAGTTGGCATTCAAAGTAAAGTGAAAGTAAATTGAAATTTACCAGTTACACATGCGGGGTGGGGGGCTGGGGAGGTGGGGGGGAAGGGGGGAGGTATATCATGATTCTTGGTGGTGGAATATGTGCACTGGTGAAGGGATGGGTGTTTGAGCATTGTATAACTGAGACTTAAACCTGAAAGCTTTGTGACTTTCCACATGGTGAATCAATAAAAGAATTTTCAGGGGCTGGAGAGATAGCACAGCGGGTAGGGCGTTTGCCTTGCACGCGGCCGACCCGGGTTCAAATCCCAGCATCCCATATGGTCCCCTGAGCACCGCCAGGGGTAATTCCTGAGTGCAGAGCCAGGAGTAACCCCTGTGCATCGCCAGGTGTGACCCAAAAAGCAAAAAAAAAAAAAAAAAAAAAAAAAGAATTTTCAAAAAAATAAAATAAAATAAATAAATAGTTGGCATGGGATATGACAAGAAAATAATAACTGATGTTGTAACACTATCACAAAGTGCAGTATACAATAGAGGTGCAAGAAGCATTTACATTTTACAATGTAACATCAAATGCATTCTCTAGTCTAATGTAAGATAATATTGTCAAGGATAATACAATGGAATACAACGTGTTTGTTACACTATTACACAATGTTTTCATAGAAATCTCTACAGTTTATTCTTTAAATAAGTAGCACAAATGTAAAGCCATTTATATTTGTGTTGTAATGACATAGTATGTCATAGTGTGTAACCCCAGAGGATGTTGTATATTATATTATTAGTAGTATAAAGTAAAATGTAACATATATTTGTTAGACTATAATGTACTACAGTATATTTTTGTTATATACACTATGGTATATATCATATACGGTATGTGATATATTTTTCTTATGTTACATACATCTCATAAGAGAACAGTAAGACACACAAGAGCTAATTTATATATAACAATATAAGTAATTTAACATAAATTGCTGCATATTTAAAAATTGAGTATTTGCAATAAGATCCAAACACATCTAGGCAGATAAAATACGCTAAAACATTTAAATCTTTCATTTTGTATTTCTTTTTCATATGACTTTTGACATACTGTCACTGTCATCCTGTTGCTCATCGATTTGCTCGAGCGGGCACCAGTCACATCTCCACTGTGAAACTTGTTGTGACTGTTTTTGGCATCTCGAATACGCCACGGGGAGCTTGCCAGGCTCTGCCGTGCAGGTGAGATAGTCTCAGTAGCTTACCGGGCTCTCCGAGAGGGGTGGAAGAATCGAACCTGGGTCGGCCGCGTGCAAGGCGAACGCCTTCCCCACTGTGCTATCGCTCCAGCCCCAATGCATTTAAATCAGTGTATAAAATAAATCCATAGAACAAATGGCGAATAAGTCACAGCTTTATAATGTAGACAATCTTGACATATCCTTCTTTCAATCGTTGAAGTAATTTTTACTTTTCATATTACAAATGGTGCTTATTTCCATACAAAATTGAAAGGTGAAGTTTATTCAACAGAAAAATAAAATAAAATAAATACACGCAAATACATAAAATGCATAAGGCACAAATGACCCACTGTCATTATGAGATGCGATTGATTAATTGAACGATTAGTAGGAGCAAAGAATGACTCTGTGTATGGGTGAGTTATAGCCCATAATTAAAGAAAAAACCAACATCAGTGTTTATCACCTCTGAAGGTATTGTTCTCAAATGACTTTTCTGTCTCAGCCTTTATGGACACTTTTTGTTGTTGTTGTTGTTGTCGTTGTTGTTTTAATTAATTTTATTTTATCTTTATAAAATAGTTTACAACGACATTGGCTGACATTTATTATTCGAACACCGATCTCACCCCCATGATACGTTCCCACCACCATATTCCGGATGTTTCCATTCCCAACCCCAAGCCCTGCCCCGAAGCAGAACTGAAATCATTTATTTTGCATTGTTTGTTAGGAATAAAGCACTGAAAATGATCCAAAAGTGTTTCCTTGGAGGAAAGAGTGCGAAGATTGTTGTGTTTCACCCAGGGGCCATGAAGCCCTTGTATGAGAGATCACTAACACGTTGTTAACGGTTGAACCTTGTGTGCATAATTATCTATATACATATGTGTGTAAAAATATATTTCCTTCGCACATTGGTTGCCTTCCACTTTAAAGCCCATGTACAGATGCACTTTGGAAAAGCCTAGAAATCCTTCCCAAGGGACAGTCCTGCCATTGGGGCTGAAATTCCCCCCAAGAGATGGGTAATAACTTTTGTCGCACTGTCGCACTGTGGTCCCGTTGCTCATCGATGGGCTCAAGCGGGCGCCAGTCACGTCTCCACGGTGAGACTTGTTGTGACTGTGTTTGGCATCTCGAAGACGCCACGGGGAGCTTGCCAGGCTCTGCCGTGCGGGCGGGAGACTCTCGGGAGCTTGCCGGGCTCTCCGAGAGGGACCGAGGAATCGAACCCAGGTCGGCCACGTGCAAGGCCAACGCCCTCCCCGCTGTGCTATCGCTCCAGTCCCTAACTCTTACCAGTGACAATGTCCCACGTGTCCTGAAGTTCTGCTTTTATTTTTGGGGGGGGTCACACCCGGCGATGCACAGGGGTCACTCCTGGCTCTGCACTCAGGAATGACCCCTGGTGGTGCTCAGGGGACCCTATGGGATGCTGGGATTTGAACCCGGGTCGGCCGCATGCAAGGCAAACGCCCTACCCGCTTGTCTATCACTCCAGCCCCCTGTCCTGAAGTTCTGAATGGCTGCCTTCCCCCACCCACACTCGTTCCCCATGGGGGCATTGCCCCCACCCAAACCCTCCTTCCGGGAAGACCCTCTCCACGACACACCTCTGGAATCACATGGTCCCCTGAGCACTGCCAGGAGTCCTCCCTGAGCACCAAGCGAGGGGGGGACCGGGTGTCCCACATGCAAGGCAAGTGCTCTACCCACGGAATTCTCCTCTCTCTGTCTCTGTCCATCTCTGTCTCTCTCTGTCTCTCTTCTTCTCTTTATCTGTCTCTCCTTCTCTTTCTCTGTCTCACTGTCTGTCTCTCCCTCTCTCCCTCTCTCTCTCTCTGTATCTCTTTCTGTCTCCATCTGTCTCTCTCTCTCCTCTTTGTCTCTCTCTCCTTTCTCTCTCTGTCCATCTCTTTGTGTTTCTCCTCTTTCTCTCTCACTGTCTCACTCTATCTCTTTGTCTCTCTGGTCTCTGTCTCTCTCTCCTTCACTCTCTCCCTCTCTCTCTGTATCTCTTTCTGTCTCTATATGTCTCTCTTTCCTCTTTGTCTCTCTCTCCTTCTTTCTCTCTCTGTCCATCTCTATGTCTCTCCTCTTTCTCTCTCACTGTCTCACTCTCTCTATCTTTTTGTCTCTCTCTTATCTCTCTGTCTCTTTCCCTCTCTCTCTGTATCTCTTTCTGTCTCTGTCTCTCTCCTCTCTGTCTCTCTGTCCCTTTCTCTCCCTATTTCTGCCTCTCTCTCCTTCTCTTTCTCTATCTCCCTCTTTCTCTCTCTGTCTCTCTCTGCATCTTTTTCTGTCAGTATTCATCTATCTTTATACCTCTTTCTGCCTCTACCCATCTATCTCTGTCTCTGTTTATCTCTGTCTCTCTCTCCCTCTCTTTGTCTTTCTCTCCTTCTCTCTTTTTCCTCTCTGTCTCTCTCTTCTCTTTCTCTTTCTCTCTCTCACACCATCCTCTCTCCCTCTCTCTCTGTATCTCCTTTTGTCTCTGTCTCTCTCCCTCTCTTTTTCTCTCTCTCCTTCTCTCTCTCTCTCCCTCACTCTCTGTCTCTGTCTCTGTCTCTCTCTGTCTCCCCATCTCCTGGTTTCATTTAAGCACTATTGAACACTATTGAACATGGCAGGACATCACTCAGTCACCACAAAGCATGTTCATCTCCCAGGAATGACGCATCACCCAACAAAGAAAGTGGATTTCTTGGAGCCACGCCCTAAGCAACGAAGCAGTTTCTGTGGAGATCACTGGACTCCATAAATAAGGACGATTCTGTGAGAATCGTACTCTGGGAAGGAGGATGCAGCGCCGTGGGGCAGAGAACCTTATACCCTTTCGCAATGCATTTTTGGGGGTCAAGGTCTGCTTTTGCTCATCGCACATCCTGGGTTATAAATCCCAGGTTCGGTGCCGGATTCACCTCAGGGTCTCTGAGGGACTCACACAGTCAGCACAGATGATTGCTCGTAAATCTTAAGGGTCTGACTCTTACAAACTCTGAACCCTTCTCGTCCAACGGTATGAGAATCCTTTTTTAAAAAAAAATTGTTTTTAGTTGAATCGCCGTGAGCTGCACAGTTATAAAGTTGTTCGTGGTTGGGGTTCATTCAGTCCTACAATATTCCTACAACCTTCTTAGCAGCAGAACCCATGTCCCACCAGCAAAGACCCCAGGTTCCCTGCCCCACCAACTCTGGGGCATTAAGGCTTGCAGAATCGGCACTGAAAGGTTATCGTGTGTAAGGATGATGTTTTCTAAAACTATAGAATATTATGGGTTGGAGCGATAGCACAGCAGATAGGGCGTTTTCCTTGCATGTGGCCGACCGGGTTTGATTCCTCCGTCCCTCTCGGAGAGGCCGGCAAGCTCCCGAGAGTATCCCGCCCGCACAGCAGAGCCTGGCAAGCTCCCCATGGCATTTTCTAGATGCCAAAAACAGTCACAACAAGTCTCGTGACTGGTGCCCGCTCGAGCCAAATGATGAACAATGGAATGACAGTGATACAATGACAAAATATTATCGCCGGTGATGATAACTTAAAGTAGCAGAATGGGAGACTTATACCCAAGAGTAGTAGAGATAAGGACCAGGAGGTCTGCCCCACCAGCTTGGAAACTGGCCTCCCATGCTGGGGGAAAAGGCAGTTGAGGTAGAGAAGGGAGCACCAAGTAGAGGGTGTTGGGAGGACCCACTCGGGTTGAAAGCTGCGTGTCGAAAGTAGACTATAGACCGAACACGAAGGCCACTCAATACCTCTATTACAACCACAACACCCAACAGGAGAGAGAACAAAAGGGAATGCCCTGCCGCAGAGGCAGGGTGGGGTGTTGGGGAATGGGGTGGGGTGGTGGGAGGGATGCTGGGATCATTGGTGGAGGAGGATGGGCACTGGTGGAGGGATGTAAATGAAATGCAAACATGAAAGTTCATAAGTTTGTAACTGTACTTCACAGTGACTCACTAATCACTGTCATCCCGTTGCTCATTGATTTGTTCGAGAGGGCACCAGTAGCGTCTCTCATTGAGAGACTTATTGTTACTGTGTTTGGCATATCCAATACGCCACGGGAGCTTGCCAGGCTCTGCTGTGCGGGGCACGATACTCTCAGTAGCTTGCTGGGCTCTTCGAAAGGGGCGGAGGAATCGAACACGGGTCGGCTGCGTGAAAGGCGAACGCCCAACTGCTGTGCTATCGCTCCAGCCCGACTCACTAATAAAAATTAAAAAAAGAAAGAAAGAAAGAAAGAAAGAAAGAAAGAAGAAAGAAAGAAAGAAAGAAAGAAGGAAGGAAGGAAGGAAGGAAGGAAGGAAGGAAGGAAGGAAGGAAGGAAAGAAAGAAAGAAAGAAAGAAAGAAAGAAAGAAAGAAAGAAAGAAGAAAGAAAGAAAGAAAGAAAGAAAGAAAGAAAGAAAGAAAGAAAGAAAGAAAGAAAGAAAGAAAGAAAGAAAGAAAGAAAGAAAGAAAGAAAGAAAGAAAGAAAGAAAAGAAAACTTAAACCAGTTCATCACACAGGACTCTCTTCCAACCTGACATGCTGAATCTTGACGATGGAGGCGTGAAACATCGGGACGCCCTACTCTTTCGAGATGAAAAGTGTTGGGGAAGACAGTGGTGGCTGTAGATGGGCTGTGGGGATGCTTTGGTGACGGTAGTGATGGAGCAAAGAGGAAGGAAGGAAGGAAGGAAGGAAGGAAGGAAGGAAGGAAGGAAGGAAGGAAGGAAGGAAGGAAGGAAGGAAGGAAGGAAGGGAGGGAGGGAGGGAGGGAGGGAGGGAGGGAAGGAAGGAAGGAAGGAAGGAAGGAAGGAAGGAAGGAAGGAAGGAAGGAAGGAAGGAAGGAGGGAGGGAGGGAGGGAGGGAGGAAGGAAGAAGGAAGGAAGGAAGGAAGGAGGGAGGGAGGGAAGGAAGGAGGGAAGGAAGGAAGGGAGGGAGGGAGGGAGGGAGGGAGGGAGGGAGGGAGGGAGGAAGAAAGGGAGGGAGGGAGGGAGGAAGAAAGGGAGGGAGGGAGGGAGGAAGGAAGGGAGGGAGGGAAGGAGGAAGGAAGGGAGGGAGGGAGGAAAGGAGGGAGGAGGGAGGGAGGGAGGAAGGAAGGAAGGAAGGAAGGAAGGAAGGAAGGAAGGAAGGAAGGAAGGAAGGAAGGAGGGAGGGAAGGAAGGAAGGAAGGAAGGAGGGAAGGAGGGAAGGAAGGGAGGAAAGAGTGATGGTGGGGATGGAGCTGGAGGGGCTTGAGGCTGGGGGGAGGGTCACAGAGGTGGATGGTGAATTGGAGACAGTGATGATAACGGATGCAGAGGGAGAAGGTGACCATGGTGACGTGGTGGTGAGGGAGTTGGGTGACGGAGTTGGTGACACTGATACTTGGAACATTGGTGACGGTCGTAGAGTGTGTGGTGCTGGTGATATCCATGGAGGGGTTGATGGTGCAATATTTTTTTTTTTGCATTTTGGGTCCCACCCGGCGATGCTCATGGCTGACTCCTGGTTTTGCACTCAGGAATCACCCCTGGCGGTGCTCAGGGGACCCTATGGGATGCTGGGATTCAAACCCGAGTCGGCTGCGTGCAAGGCAAACGCCCTCCCCGCTGGGCTATGGCTCCAGCCCCCGATGGTGCAATATTGACGTTGCCAGTGACGGTGATGCTGAGGGGGCTAGAGGCAGGGGACTGACGGCGGAGTGATGATGACGTGCCCAGCCCCAGAGCTGTATCCGGTCCTCCGTACAGAACTACGAAGGACTAGAAGGCATGAAAGAGAAAGGCACAGTCTCCAGGGGCTAACTGTCTCGTGGACCAAGACCCCACCTCTCCATCCCATTCCATATATATATATATATATATTTTATTTTTGGGGTCACACCCAGCAATGCTCCTGGCTCTGCACTCAGGAATCACTCCTGACAGTGCTGGGGACCCTATGGGATACCGGGTATCGAACCCGGGTCAGCCACAGGCAAGGTAAATGCCCTCCCCACTGTGCTATTGCTCCAGCCCCCCCCCCGTCCCATCCCATATTTATGGCGTCAACTAACCCTCGTCTGAGGAACAAGCGCTCTGTAGACGTCTGCCTGTATGGCGAAACTCACCTCACTTGCCTGTCTTGCCTTTGGGACAGATGAGGCCATCGTGTGGGTTTATCTACAGGGTTCTTTTTTCTTGTGGGACGAACCACAATGATAAGGCGGTGATGGGACTTACGCTCCCACCAGTCCGCCACACACAGCTTGGCAACTTGCCCACTTCCCACATTGCAAGCTCCCACAAGACACACACACACACACACACCGTTCTCTTCCTTCATCTAGCTGGCCCATTCCTTTGTGCCCGGTGAAGGGGACAGGGCGACCATGGTTGGGGGGGTGGCTGAGGTAGCAGGGATGCCATGATGATGGAGAGGAGATGGAGAGGGTGGAGGGGATGAGGACGATGCTGATGGCGGTGCTGAGGATGCTGCTGAGGATGCTGCTGAGGATGATGCTGAGGATGGTCCTGAGGATGGTCCTGAGGAATGATGCTGAGGATGGACCTGAGGATGGTCCTGAGGATGGTCCTGAGGATGGTCCTGAGGATGGTTCTGAGGATGGTCCTGAGGATGATGCTGAGGATGGTGCTGAGGATGGTCCTGAGGATGATGCTGAGGATGGTGCTGAGGATGGTCCTGAGGATGGTCCTGAGGATGGTCCTGAGGATGGTCCTGAGGATGGTTCTGAGGATGGTCCTGAGGATGATGCTGAGGATGGTCCTGAGGATGGTCCTGAGGATGATGCTGAGGATGGTGCTGAGGATGGTCCTGAGGATGGACCTGAGGATGGTCCTGAGGATGGTCCTGAGGATGCTGCTGAGGATGATGCTGAGGATGGTCCTGAGGATGGTCCTGAGGATGATGCTGAGGATGGTCCTGAGGATGGTCCTGAGGATGATACTGAGGATGGACCTGAGGATGGTCCTGAGGATGGTCCTGAGGATGGTCCTGAGGATGATGCTGAGGATGGTCCTGAGGATTGGTCCTGAGGATGATGCTGAGGATGGTCCTGAGGATGGTCCTGAGGATGGTCCTGAGGATGGTCCTGAGGATGATGCTGAGGATGGTCCTGAGGATGGTGCTGAGGATGGTCCTGAGGATGGTCCTGAGGATGACGCTGAGAATGGTCCTGAGGATGATGCTGAGGATGGTCCTGAGGATGGTTCTGAGGATGGTCCTGAGGATGGACCTGAGGATGGACCTGAGATGGACCTGAGGATGGTCCTGAGGATGGTCCTGAGGATGATGCTGAGGATGGTCCTGAGGATGGTCCTGAGGATGGTCCTGAGGATGATGCTGAGGATGGTCCTGAGGATGGTCCTGAGGATGGTCCTGAGGATGGTCCTGAGGATAGTCCTGAGGATGGACCTGAGGATGATGCTGAGGATGGTCCTGAGGATGGTCCTGAGGATGATGCTGAGGATGGTCCTGAGGATGGTCCTAAGGATGGACCTGAGGATGATGCTGAGGATGGACCTGAGGATGGTCCTGAGGATGGTCCTGAGGATGGTCCAGAGGATGATGCTGAGGATGATCCTGAGGATGGTCCTGAGGATGGACCTGAGGATGATGCTGAGCATGGACCTGAGGATGGTCCTGAGGATGATGCTGAGGATGGTCCTGAGGATGGTCCTGAGGATGATGCTGAGGATGGTCCTGAGGATGGTCCTGAGGATGGTTCTGAGGATGGTCCTGAGGATGGTCCTGAGGATGATGCTGAGGATGGTTCTGAGGATGGTCCTGAGGATGGTCCTGAGGATTGTCCTGAGGATGGCCCTGAGGATGGTCCTGAGGATATTGATGATGCTCGTGGTGACCATGATACTGGTGGGGTTGACGGAGCTGGTGATGACATGGGTGCTACTGGGGGGCACATTTGGCCACACTCACTGGTATTCAGGAGTCAACCTGGCTGTGTGCTCATGAATCCCCCCTGGTGTGGTGCAGGAGGCCTTCCAGGGAGCCTGGCTTGGAATCTGAGTCTCCACTCACAAGGCAAGTGCCTGACCCCCCAGGCTGATTGGTTGTTGCTGTGGATGGTGCTGATAACAGAGATGGTGTGGATGCCAAGGATCTCGGCTGTATCATAAAGGAACCACAGCAAATCCTGCCAGCTGGGTCAGCAATACCTTTACAGAAGGTTCTCACCACGGAGGCACCCTCCTAGTCACATTACATCCCCCCCACCTCCTAAATAACTGCCAGATGAACAAATTAAGAAGCTTCTAAGCTGGGAAAAGAAGGGACCACTAAGTGAATGATGATTGGAGCACTCGCTCAGGATGGGAGATGCGTGCTGACCAAATAGTAGACTATAGACCAAATGTTATGGACACTTACTACCTGTACTGCAAACCATAACACCCAAAGGAGAGAGACAGTAAGAGAAAATGTGCCTGCCACAGAGGCAGAGGGTGGGAAAGGGTGGGGGTGGAGAGAGGGATACGTGGAACAATTGTGGTGGAGAATGGGCACTGGTGGAGGGATGGGTGCTCAATCATTGTATGACTGAAACGTAATCACTCAAGTTTGTAAGTCTGTAATTGTATCTCACGGTGATTCATTAAAAGTAAAAATCAAATAAAATAGAATAGAAGAAGGGGAAGAAGGAGGAGGGGGAAGGGAAGGGGAGGAGGAGGGGGAGGAGGAGGAGGAGAAGAAAAAGAAGGAGGAGGAGGAAGAGGAGGAGGAGGAGAAGGAGGAGGAGGAGGAGAAGGAGAAGGAGGAGGAGGAGGAGAAGATGAAGAAAAAGAAGAAGAAGAAGAAGAAGAAGAAGAAGAAGAAGAAGAAGAAGAAGAAGAAGAAGAAGAAGAAGAAGAAGAAGAAGAAGAAAGAAGAAGAGGAGGAGGAAGAGGAGGAGGAGGAGAAGGAGAAGGAGAGGGAGAAGAAGAGAAGAAGAACAAGAAGAACAAAAAGAACAAGAACAAGAAGAAGAACAAGAACAAGAAGAAGAACAAGAAGAAGAACAAGAAGAAGGAGGAGGAAGAGGAGGAAGAGGAGGAGGAGAAGGAGAAGGAGAGGGAGAAGAAGAGAAGAAGGAAAACAAGAAGAACAAGAAGAACAAGAACAAGAAGAAGGAGAAGAAGAAGAAGAAGAAGAAGAAGAAGAAGAAGAAGAAGAAGAAGAAGAAGAAGAAGAAGAAGAAGAAGAAGAAGAAGAAGAAAGAAGAGGAGGAGGAAGAGGAGGAGGAGGAGAAGGAGAAGGAGAGGGAGAAGAAGAGAAGAAGAACAAGAAGAACAAAAAGAACAAGAACAAGAAGAAGAACAAGAAGAAGAAGAAGAAGAAGGAGGAGGAAGAGGAGGAAGAGGAGGAGGAGAAGGAGAAGGAGAGGGAGAAGAAGAGAAGAAGGAAAACAAGAAGAACAAGAAGAACAAGAACAAGAAGAAGGAGAAGAAGAAGAAGAAGAAGAAGAAGAAGAAGAAAGAAGAGGAGGAGGAAGAGGAGGAGGAGGAGAAGGAGAAGGAGAGGGAGAAGAAGAGAAGAAGAACAAGAAGAACAAAAAGAACAAGAACAAGAAGAAGAACAAGAACAAGAAGAAGAACAAGAAGAAGAACAAGAAGAAGGAGGAGGAAGAGGAGGAAGAGGAGGAGGAGAAGGAGAAGGAGAGGGAGAAGAAGAGAAGAAGGAAAACAAGAAGAACAAGAAGAACAAGAACAAGAAGAAGGAGAAGAAGAAGAAGAAGAAGAAGAAGAAGAAGAAGAAGAAGAAGAAGAAGAAGAAAGAAGAGGAGGAGGAAGAGGAGGAGGAGGAGAAGGAGAAGGAGAGGGAGAAGAAGAGAAGAAGAACAAGAAGAACAAAAAGAACAAGAACAAGAAGAAGAACAAGAACAAGAAAGAAGAACAAGAAGAAGAACAAGAAGAAGGAGGAGGAAGAGGAGGAAGAGGAGGAGGAGAAGGAGAAGGAGAGGGAGAAGAAGAGAAGAAGGAAAACAAGAAGAACAAGAAGAACAAGAACAAGAAGAAGGAGAAGAAGAAGAAGAAGAAGAAGAAGAAGAAGAAGAAGAAGAAGAAGAAGAAGAAGAAGAAGAAGAAAGAAGAGGAGGAGGAAGAGGAGGAGGAGGAGAAGGAGAAGGAGAGGGAGAAGAAGAGAAGAAGAACAAGAAGAACAAAAGAACAAGAACAAGAAGAAGAACAAGAACAAGAAGAAGAAGAAGGAGGAGGAAGAGGAGGAAGAGGAGGAGGAGAAGGAGAAGGAGAGGGAGAAGAAGAGAAGAAGGAAAACAAGAAGAACAAGAAGAAACAAGAACAAGAAGAAGGAGAAGAAGAAGAAGAAGAAGAAGAAGAAGAAGAAGAAGAAGAAGAAGAAGAAGAAGAAGAAGAAGAAGACAAACCACTTCTTAAATTGTGTCTGCAACTGTGATCACTGTTTTATTGTTGTTGCTTTTCTTTTTATTTCCGTTACCCCCAAAGTCAGCGATCCCCTTCCTAGAATTTCTGAAGGGTGTAGAGACCCCAGGATTAGATCATTGTTAACCCATGAGAAGCAGCGACTGTGATACATTCATTCCACTTCCATAACGCATTTGCAAGAGGACCACGGGGTGGCCGGGCTGCGGACAAGCTATAGCAAGTGGAGGAAGAACCTTCGGCCCTGCAGAAAGAAGGTGGGTGGGTGGGTGGGTGGGTGGGTGCCCTGGTTTTTGCTGTGGTCCTGGGTCTCAATGCCACACTCCGAAACTCCGCTTGGGAAGACGCGGCTTCCTGCCATTACCATGGGGAGCACGTCCGACTAGAATCATCATTTACTGCATCATTTCCTATGCAAATTGTTTTTCACAGAGAACTGTTTGCTGTGACCTTTCTCCGTGTTGTCTTTGCACTTTGTCTCAGCGCCTCTCTCCGTCTCCCGGGCTGCTGGCTGAACTCTCTCCCCGGGAGTGACCAGCAGAGTCCGGCCATAGGGGAGGGCTGGCGTGCCATTGGGCTCGGGTTCTGGGAGCTCCGGAAATGACCAGGGAAGAGGAAGGGCGAGGGCAGAGCTCGGCTATCTGCACCCAACACTCCCGCATCTGGCCTCCCCGAATCTCTCTCGTCTACCTCACACGATCAAACCTGGACATCCCCCGTGACCTTGTGTGACATTGACGATCCAACGGTCGGTGTACCTTTCATTCCAGGCACCGCTCACGTGACGGAAATGCATCGCCCACCTAGAGTACACTACAACCCCTCAACAGTTACACATTATTTTTTTCGCAACTGTCGCAAAAAAAAAATATCAGGCATCTGATACTACACGCATCACAGTTGCGTCGGATGCTGATAAATATGTTGTAGAATCCCCGTCGCAATCTTAGCCTCTCACGCACCCCGTCGCAGTTGCATTCATAGACTCCCAGGGCTGTTCTTTGAGAAGCCTCCGAACATACTGGCTGTGTAGTTCGACATTTGTTCATTTCGATGAAGAGCGACCCGATTTCCCAAGCCTCCGGTTGTTCAGCAGACGAGCCTCGTTTCTGCGTCTGGCTTAGTGAAGATTCCACGTATGACTGAGAACACGCACACCTGTCTTTCTCCTTCTGCATACTCCCGATTCCCCTCTAATTAAAAAGAAAGAAAGAAAGAAAAGGGAGCCACAGCCGGGGCAAGGAGGCATCACCCGGGAAAGGAGGCAGAACAGCAGTGGTGAGAGAGAAAATCTGCTCAGATTGGCCAGAGAGATGGAACTGCAGGGAAGCGCGTGTCGCTGACCCTGATTCACTGGCAATGGTCCCCTGGGCCCAGCCAGGGACGATTCCTGAGCACAGAGCCAGGAGCAAGTCCACAGCA
>NW_026570956.1:0-30000 GCF_027595985.1 Sorex araneus
CATCCTCTCCAAATGGCGAGTGTCAGCATTTTGAAGAGGCTTTTCAGACAAATTCCAAGTGTCCAGTTCACGGGCAGCGAGGTGGTTATAGCCAAGATAAATTTACTCCTTAGCAGATGTCCTGCCTACCTGGATCTCTATTTCTTTATTACAGTTGTAAAGTTGGGATCAAATGTCAACCAAGATTGAAAACACAGGCTGGAGCTGATAGCACAGCGGGGAGGGCGTTTGCCTGGCACGCGGCTGACCCGGCTTCGATTCCCAGCATCCCATAGGGTCCCCCAAGCACCACCAGGAGTGATTCGTGAGTGCAGAGCCAGGAGGAACCCCTGAGCATCGCCGGGTGGGACCCAAAAAGAAAAAAAAAAAGATTGCAAAACAAAATACTTTCTTTTAAAAATTACAAAGCTGTTCACGATTGGATTTCAGTCATGCAGGTATCCAATTCTGTAAGGGTCTATCTCACAGTGATTCAAAATAAAGTTAAAAAACTAATAATAAGAACAGTAAAAAAAATAAAATTACATATGCACAAGATTAATCATTGTAATACAGATTGCAATAGTTAATATATAGAAAACATCTAACTATGTAATAAAATAAGGTAAACAAATTCTACTCCTTTATACATAAAAGGGCTGGAGTGATAGCACAGCGGGGAGGGCATTTCCCTTGCAACACAACCTATCTGGGTTCAATCCTCCGTCCTTCTTGGAGAGCCCGGCAAGCTCCCGAGAGTATCCAGCCCACATGGCAGAGCCTGGCAAGCTCCCCGTGGCGTATATAAGATGCCAAACACAGTCACAACAAGTCTCACCATGGAGACGTGACTGGTACCCGCTCGAGCAAATCGATGAGCAATGGGATGACAGTGATACAGTTATATACCATAAAATGCTATGGAGTTGGGGCTGGAGCAATAGCACAGCAGGAAGGGCGTTTGCCTTGCACATGGCCGACCTGGGTTCGATTCCCAGCATCCCATAGGGTCCCCTGAGCACTGCCAGGAGTAATTCCTGAGTGCAGAGCCAGGAGTAACCCCTGAGTATCACCGGGTATGACCCAAAAAGAAGAAATAAAAAGTTAAAAAAAAAGTTATGGAGTTGTCAACAATTAAGAGTTCCATAAATTGAAAATGATTTATCACTGTATCACTGCCATCCCGTTGATCATCGATTTATTTTGCAATGCAAGAAACTAACACTCATAATAAACTAACACACACAGGGGGCTGGAACGATAGCACAGTGGGTAGGGCATTTGCCTTGCACGCGGCTGACCTGGGTTCGATCCCCAGCATCCCATATGGTTCCCCAAACACTGTCACGAGTTGTTCCTGAGTGCAGAGCCAGGAGGAACCCCTGAGCATCGCTGGGTGTGACCCAAAAAGCAAAAAGGTAAATGATAAAATAAATACAGTAACACTGGAAAGCGAATAAAAGCAATTCACCAGCAGAGTCAACCTACCAAGATCAAGTTCAACAAATACTTAGGGGGTGAGGGCTTACAAAGCTACATCTACTGAGAAATTCCCAGTTAGGTGCCCTCAGTGAAAATATCTACAAATATAGCACAGACTTCTAACCGGACAAGCCCACTTCATGCAGGATTGTCTGTTACGGTAGCCCTGTAGCTCCATCGTCCATTGCTCATCAATTGGCTCGAGCGGGCGCCAGTCACGTCTCCACGGTGAGACTTGTTGTGGACTGTGTTTGCATCTCGAAGACGCCACGGGGAGCTTGCCAGGCTCTGCCCGTGCGGGTGGGAGACTCTCGGGAGCTTGCCGGGCTCTCCCAGAGGGGCGGAGGAATCCAACCCAGGTCGGCCGCATGCAAGGCAAATGCCCTACCCACTGTATCAGTAATGCTAA
Source organism: Sorex araneus (assembly GCF_027595985.1). Taxonomy (NCBI): domain Eukaryota; kingdom Metazoa; phylum Chordata; class Mammalia; order Eulipotyphla; family Soricidae; genus Sorex; species Sorex araneus. Next base: position 1,871 of record NW_026570956.1, read on the forward strand.
ACTTTTTTTTTCTTTTTGGGGTCACACCAGCAATAGCCCCGGGGCTCCTCCTGGCTTTGCACTCCTGGTGGTGGTGCTGTTATGTGGTGGTGCTGTTATAGGCTGCTAATTTATGGCGACTTGTTTTCCGATACAGTGAATGACTAAGCATAATAAACCAATAACGTCATATGAGTCGAAGTCGAGTGATTAAGTCCGTTACTAAACACCGCCGACTTCCCAAGATCAACAAACACTCCGAGCGCATGCGGAAGGGACATTCATTCACAAGTTTCCACCCTCCGTGGAAATACCACCCAAATGCGCAGGAACTGGCTTCCCCACTGCCCCGAGGGAGTTCCCGGGCGCCTGTCAGGAATCGCTCGACCTTCCTTCGTACACTCTGAAGCCGCCCTGATGGGTTCAGGACGCACGAACCGCTTCTACTAAGACCCCGTGTTCCCTCTGATGGTTCCACAGCTTGCTCTAGAACCCACGGCAGCCAACTGCGTCCGTCACACCTGTCACACCTGCACAGGTGCGAGCAACCACGCGCAGCCTGCAAGCAGAGCTCCTCGACACATCCGGAGTCCGTCTGACCACGGGCACCATCAATCAAGGCCCTCCCGAGAGCGGGCGACAGGGGCACGCCGAGACGCGGGCGAATTACCGCCGAACAGGGTTATTGACTCCTTAAATGAACTGTACACTCTTCATTTTTTAATGGAGCAAGCGGGGAGCAGACGTCATAAAGATAATTGAAACGAGGGTCCGGATCCATTAATCTAGGAAGAAGTGCCCGGAGGAGTAAGTGAGGCAGAAAAACACCCCAATGTCGAAGGCAGCCCCCGAGAGATGTCGTTGGTGCCTAATGGTCTCGGGGACCATCAATAAGACAATGAACGGGGCGGGTAACCAAGAGAAGGAGTGGAAGGGACATGGGGGGAATCAATGTGCCCCTCCCCAAAGCTTTGCCTGCCGGGGGGGGGGGAGGGAAAGGAATCGTCCATGTATAGAATTATTAATGAAGTGACGAGGGCGAAACTGATGCCATCATGAGCCACGGCTGACATCGAGTCTCAAGGAGGCCTCAGTTTCTGTCTCCCCGGAGCAGGACGTGCACATTCTGGTCAACTCCCAGTTGAGTGATTTGCCGAGATAAGGAATTGGGTCTCTTGCCCGCACGCCTGGCTGTCTGCCCCGGGGCCCCTCGGAGGGGATGGGCTCCAGCTTCCCTCCCCACCCCGAGCAGAGCTCCCGGCGGCTGAAGACCACCGGAACCTAGCTACAGCCATGCTCGAGGACCCTCTCCACACGTTCAGACGGGCCTCAAGCATGAAGGAACCGGCAGAGGAACCCAGGTGTGTGTAATCCCATCAACGGCCAACATCCAGAGACTTAAAAGCAAGCTCCCAGAAGTCTTGTAGCCTACTTCTCCCTCTGGGAGAAACTGGCAGTCTTCTGAGAGGTTCCTGCCCACATGGGACAGCCTTGCAAGCTTCCCATGGTGTATCCATATGCTAAATCCAGTAACAAGCTGGATCTCATTCCCCTGACCCCGAAGAGCCCCCAGTGCAACATCGTTAGGAGGGCCGAGTCGAGATGGACTTCTGAGATCTCACGGGAAAGGACGAAATGAGAGGTTACTGTGCCTGGCCGAGAAATCAGTGATTAACAGGATTTCGTGATCGTGATCGTGAAGGAATCGAGCAGTTGGGTCTGACCAGTCATGAGGGGTCACTGTCCCCTCCTTAGAAACTGTTGCTAACCATGGCCTAATTGCTAACCGATGTTGTCATAGGGCCAGAGCTAAAAATAGACCAGTGTAGGGGCTGGAGCGATGATAGCACAGCGGGGAGGGCGTTGGCCTTGCACGCGGCCAACCCGGGTTCGAATCCCAGCATCCCATAGGGTTTCCCCGAGCACTGCCAGGAGTCATTCCTGAGCACTGCCGGGTGCGACCCAAAAAATCAATCAATCAATCAATCAATCAATGAAGAGAAGTTAGTGGCCATTGGTGGCAGGACTGTTCCACACTCCCGCCATGCTGAGAGGCTTTCCCGGGCCCCAGCAGGACGTGTGTGCATTTGCCTTTGAACCAGAGACACGAATGCGAAGACCAGCGTATGTCGCATCACCAGCCATTCACTGTTGAGGTAAGTTTGGGAGATCTGGGGAGCTAGTCCAATGGTTAGCGCTCTTGTCTCTTGGACACGGTTTCTCCAAGACTTCCTCCCTGGCACCAAGGATGATTCCTCGGAAGACCACCGGGAGTGGCTGACCCAAGGAGCACTGAGCTAGGAGTCAATCAGTCCGTGTGAGCGTCTCCAAGGAAAAGTAATCTTTTTGGTTGCAACAATGTTATAGTCAGGTTTAACTTGACAGTTCGAGGCATTTAGACAGACTCGGGGAAAGAAATATACATTTTTGGGGAGGATCACAGAACTGTCTCCGGAGTTGTTGTGTTGTGTTGTGCCCCCAGAGCAGCCTGTTCAGCCCCTTTTATGAACTAGCTTGATGTTCCAACCAATGATATTCAGCCACAGAGGCGAATATGCAAATTAACTCAGTCCCTGGAAACAGTATCAAAGTCAGTTACAGGACCGGAAGCAGAGTCAGTTACAGTAACAGTCACAGAGAAACAATGTTTCCAGCCAAGCCTAGACCTAGAGGGGCCTGAGATTATGGGATGTTGTACACCAACATCTTTTTTTTTTTTTTAATTTTTGAAAAACAGAGTCAAGCTGATCAACGCAGGGCCCAGGTTCCATCGATGTGATTGTGACCAGCCATGAATGTGTTGTCGAGGGTCCGTCTCGACAACAAAGTTTGTGATTCCGTGCATGGTGTGTGTCACTGTTTCTGGTCGGAAACTGTGTGTGGGCCTGGAGCTGTGCTTTCCTCGATGGGGCCTTAAGAAAATCCGTGGAGGCCGTCTTCAAAAGGCAGTGATGTGTCAAACGGTCTGGCAAATTGCAGTGCAGTCCCAAGGCTTCACAGGGCTTTGAGAAAGTGAATTCTTGAGTAAGGGAGGAGGAGGAGGAGGAGGAGGAGGAGGAGGAGGAGGAGGAGGAGGAGGAGGAGCAGGAGGAGGAGAAGAAGAAGGAAAGGAAAAAGAAGAATGAGGAGGAGGAGAAGGAGAAAGAGAAGGAGGAGGAAGAGGAGAAGAAGGAGGAGGAGGAAGAGGAGGAGAAGGAGAAGGAGAAGGAGGAGGAGGAGAAGGATGAGGAGGAGGAGGAAGAGGAGGAGGAGGAAGAGGAGGAAGAGGAAGAGGATGAGGATAAGGAGGAGGAGAAGGAGAAAGAGGAAGAAGGAGGAGGAGGAAGAGGAGGAGGAGGAAAAGGAGGAGGAAGAGGTGGAGCAGGAGGAGGAGAAAGAGGAAGAAGGAGGAGGAGGAAGAGGAAGAAGGAGGAGGAAGAGGAAGAAGGAGGAGGAGAAGAATGAGGAGGAGGAGGAACAGGAGGAACAGGAGGAGGAGGAAGAGGAGGAACAGGAGGAGGAGAAAGAGGAAGAAGGAGGAGGAGGAAGAGGAAGAAGGAGGAGGAGGAAGAGGAGAGGAGGAGGAAGAGGAAGTAGGAGGAGGAGAAAGAGGTGGAGGAGAAGATGAGGAGGAGAAGGAAGAGGAGGAGAAAGAGGAAGGAGAAGGAGGAGGGAAAGGAGGAAGCAGAGGAATAGGAGGAGGAAGAGGAGGAGGAGGAGGAGGAGGAGGAGGAGGAGGAGGAGGAGTTAGACGAGGAGGACCAGGCTAACCCGAGGAAAGTGTTTGGAGAATCGCAGGTCCCTGAATTTTTCTCTTCTTCATGCTTTAGGAACTAACACTCGGAACTGTTAGAACAAACGAGTCGACAGGCTGTGGGTCGGGAGCCCTGCCTGACGCCCACATTACTTCATCTTTTGTTTTTTTTTTCCTTTTTGGGTCCCACCCGGCGATGCTCAGGGCCTCCTCCTGGCTCTGCACTCAGGAATCACTCCTTAGCGGTGCTAAGGGGACCCTACGGGATGCTGGGAATCGAACCCGGGTCAGCCACGTGCAACACAAACGCCCTCCCCGCTGTGCTGTCGCTCCAGCCCCCAGGCATGACTTCTGAGCACAGTTCCAGGAGTTAGATCCAAAAGAAGCGATGAAAAAAATAGAGTAAGGAAAGCGACAGGGCGGGAGAACTGTGCAAGGGTCCGGGAACTTTGCATGGCACATGGTTCAACTTGGCTTCACCCGGGGGTGCTGCACCGAGTCCTCTGAATCCTCAGCCTTGAGCACCAGCAGCCCTGAGCACCCCCCGCCAAACAGAAACCCTCCCCCACCGGAAGAGAGCGTTTTCGCATCGGCAAAACCCCTAACCCGGCGTCAGCCGCTGGCTTTGCCGTGGGGGGTGCAGAGATGTGGGGTGCAGCGAACCCACATCTCGGTCTCTGTCCTGGAGCCGATGGAAGACACACCACCATCCCCACCACAGCGGCGTTGACCTGCAGCTGTCCAGATGTTCCCCGAGCAGGAGAGAGAGAGACAGAAAGAAAGAGAGAGAGAGAGAAAGAGAGAGACAGAGACACAGAGAGACAGAGAGACAGAGAAGGAGAACCAGAGACAGAGAGGCAGGTGGGAGAGAGAGAGACAGAGACAGACACAGTTGGAGAGAGAGACAGAGAGGATGATGTAGAGACAGACAGGTGCGAGACAGAGAGACAAGGTGAGACAGAGACATGGTGGGAGAGAGAGACAGAGAGGGAGAACTAGAGACAGAGAGACAGGTGGGAGACAGAGAAAGGGAAAGAGTGACAGAGAATGGGATCGAGGAGATGCAGGTGGGGGACAGGGAGAGACAGACAGAGACAGGTGGGAGAGAGAGACAGAGAGAGACAGTGAGAGACACAGCAGGGGAGAGAGAGAGAGAGAGAGAGAGAGAGAGAGAGAGAGAGAGACTGTCATCCCGTTGCTCATCGATTTGTTCGGTGTCCAACGACAGATGAATGGATTAGGAAGATGTCGTGTGTGTGTGTGTGTGTGTGTATATATATATATATCTATATATATATATATATATATCCAGTGGAATACTATGCAGCTATAGTCAAAGAATCTTGAGATTGTGCGATTTGCCGCAGGCTGGTTGGAACGGGAAGATTTCATGTTGCGTGAAATAAAGCCAGAAGTACATAAGGACAAACACAGGGTGATACAAGCCAGCTGTCACTGTCACTGTCACTGTCATCCCGTTGTTCATTGATTGGCTCGAGCAGGCACAATTCACATCTCTCATTGAGAGACTTACTGTGACTTTTTGGCATCTCCAATACGCCACGGGGAGCTTGCCAGGCTCTGCCGCGCGGGCTCGATACTCTCGGTAGCTTGCCGGGCTCTCCGAGAGGGACGGAGGAATCGAACTGGGGTCAGCCGCGTGCAAGGCAAACGCCAAAACCGCTGTGCTATGGCTCCAGCCCACAAAGCAAATACAAAATAAATTTCTTTGGCGGGGGGGAGGGGAGAGGCCAGAGCGATAGCACAGCGGGGAGGGTATTTGCCTTGCACATGGGTGGCCCGGGTTCGATCCCCAGCATCCCCTAGGGTCCCCCGAGCACCGCCAGGAGTCATTCCTGAGTGCAGAGCCAGGAGGGACCCCTGAGCATCGCCGGGTGGGACCCAAAAAGCAAAAAAAAAAAAAAAAAGAAAAAGAAAAAGAACTAAAAATAAAAGGTCTTTTATTCTCCTCTCCCATTGGTGCATGTTTGGTCGTTGAGCTTTGTGGGTGCTTTATCAAATCAATGGCTTGGTCTTTAGCAAAAGATGCAATGGAAAGACGCAAACGTGTGTGTGTGTGTGTGTGTGTGTGTGTGTGTGTCCCCGTGCTCGTCTGTATGTTTCTGTGTGTGGTTCCTGCAATGGAACCCAGGACCCCAAAACTGCATCCCCCAGATGTGAGACCATCCTTCCGATAAAAGCCACACTGGCCGGGTGCTGTTATTGACATCCAAGTCCTCTCAGAAAAGAAGACAGACAAAGTAGCCACCAAACCAACACACACCCGGCGCATTCAACAGGCAACGGACGAATCACGGCATCCCCCATCGAAAGCGAGACCATATTTAAGAAATGTTAATATTTCGTTATTCCAAGAGGCTCTGGGGGGAAACAGTCTGGCTTTCCGCCTTCAGCCTGTTTCTGAGGAAGGGTGTATTTAAATGTAGCGGCCGGCCCCACCCACTTGGTCAAAGCAGATTAATTTTTTTTTCCCACTGACTTTTATACCCTTTTTATGAGTCTCTGAAATGATTTTTCTCCCTCCATCTCCTCCGACGCCTTTAAATTCCACAGGCAATTTCCCCTGCCCCTCATAATTTATTTTTATTGCCCGGCATTTCGATGGAGTCAGGTGACACCCAGAAACCCTTGTGAGAGTCAGGAGATATCCCTTCTTGGGCCCGCCTGAGTTTAATTTAGTTTTGTTTTTTTTTTTATTTTCCTTAAAGAACGTTTTAGTTTTGAATGGGAGGACTTCATGAGCAGTACCCATGCCCCCAACACACACACACACACACACACACACACACACACACACAACGGTGTCTGCTGGAGTCTCTCTAATAACCAGGATGGCGGAAAAAAATGCTGGAGTGGAAACATTTGTTCCCAGGATTGCTCGGACCCCCGGGCTGCCTTAGATGAAATGTCACCTCCTTCCAGAAGTACTCCCGGGTTGCAGCTGATGCTCCAAGAGGCACATGTGACTCTGGCAATAAGCTTCATGCGAACCACGTGCCTGAATCCCTCAACTAACCCCTGGGGTCCCAGGGCTGGAACCATTGTCCAGCAGGGAGAGGGCATTTGCACTTGCACGCGGCTGACCCACGTGTGATCCCCGGCATCCCTATATAGGGTCCCCCGAGCACCACCTGGAGTGATTCCTGAGTGCAGAGCCAGGAGTCAGCCCTGAGCATCGCCAAGTGGGACCCCAAAAAGCTTCCCCCCTTCCAAAACAATAATAATAATAATAATAATAAGGCTAATTCTGCAGTTCCCCTTTGACTGAATTCACAAGAGATTGTGAATTTTTTCTTTTTTTCACAAAGGAAAACCTTCATCTCAAGCAACTAGCAGGAGACGATGACGGGCAGGAACCGTTTATACTATCGAGCCCCTTTCTGGAAAGTTTGCAAAACCAGGTCCCAGGGCTGGCTGGGGTCAGTTTTCTACCCCCATCCACCCCCATCAACTTATCTGCCTCTTGGAGGTGGAGCTTGAGCTGTGAGAGGGCAGGCTCAGACACACACACACACACACACACACACACACACACACACACACACACACGGCCGCATGTGTTAGTATCGGGCGCCCCCTAGCGGACAGAATTTGCAATCCTGTCCCGTCCCAGGGCTGTTTAATATGCAGCCCCGGGAGTCAGGAGCCCTTGTAGCTGCTGATTAATTTCCGCCGTGCGCGTTTTTTTTTTAATTTGCTCACGGAGGTACCGGACGCGCGTGACCTATTCGCAAAACTCAGAGCACTTTGCCCTTGGCGGGAGGTCACCGCGTCTCTGGGCAACTTTCAAACAGGCAAGAGGGAGCTGAATGGCCCGTGTTGCCCGTGGTCCTTCTGCCCATCCCTCCCGGATGGATACTAGGCGTGTGACAACCAGCACTTTACTCCCCATGCTCCTCCCTGAGCCCCACCAGCCACCAACATCTTGCTCGTGTCTCTCATGCTTGATGTGGCCTGGGTTCGATCCCCGGTATCCCATAGGGTCCCCCTGAGCACCGCCAGGAGTCATTCCTGAGTGCAGAGCCAGGAAAACCCCCTAAGTATCACCAGAAAGGAAAAAAAAATTCAACACAGTGATTTACTGTAGGATCACATAACCTCTGATAGTTAAGGTTTACTGGGTGACTCCCATCACAGTGCTCCCATTCCTCTGTGCTTATTTGTAGCTTCTTTCTTAGTGTTCTGTTGACTGGTAAATACTGTTTTTCTCTTCTCCTTGAGTCCTTTGCATAGTTTATTCAGAGCCATGTCCTTTCTGTATGGACACAGGAAGACTTAGCAAATGCTATGCTTTGGTAACCTGGGAGTCATTTGACTCTACATTATATTTTCCTCCAGGGCATCTGTTCTCTTGACCTAAGCCTCAGCTGCCCTTACTTCCTAGCACCCCCCCAAAAGCAGGATCCCGATGAGGGACGGGACGGACCCAGGGCAAGCGGTGAGTTGTGTGCTACCCTGGCATCGAGATGGGCCTGGCCAAAGTGCCTAATGCTTAACCATAAGTTAAGAGCTTGGTCATGGACAAATGCTGTCATGATCCAAACAGTGATAACTAGATTGGACCCTGCTAGGGTGAGGAATGATTAATCTGGCCTGAGTGCTGTGGTCTGAGTCTGTGGCAAGATGTTGCCAGGAGAGCTGCCTTGCAAGCCTCAATGTATCTCTAGCTATGTCCATGCAAAAATAACTAGTATTAAGATGCTAATGAGTGCTTGCACTAAGAAAAGGAGAATAACACCTTAAAAGGAAGGACTTAAACAAATGAACAGATGGATAAATTAATCGAGGATAAATAACTGGTGGGCAGCTGGGTGGGTAGATGGATGGGTAGAGAGATGGGTATGGATAGATAATTGAACCAATGGATAGAGAGAAACATCTTTACCTCAATACCAGAACAGCATCTAGAGATGACAGAAGGATAGAATGGAGATAGACTAGCCGTATCCATAAGAATGAAAATGGAACAAAGTGACACTTCCTTGTAGGAAATCACAGGGGGGCAATCTCCATGAGAAAGATTGGTCCTGAGGGACTGAAGAGATCTCACAGGGGCTAAAGCACTCGCCATACACACAGGGGACCCAGTGCTGATCCGCCCATATCCTCAGGGTCTCTCACCAAACCCACAGATGGGGTGGATGACAACAGGCTGGGGAGGTCATCGGATGTCCTAAAATTCTGTTGAGAAATCCCCCTCTGAAAACAATTAGTCCTATGCCTCTGTTGAAAACACAATTTCCGGGAGCGGTAGCACAGCGGGGAGGGCGTTTGCCTGGCTCGCGGCCAACCGGGGTTCGATTCCCAGCATCCCGTAGGGTCCCCCCCACCCCCCGAGCACCACCAGGAGTGATTCCTGAGTGCAGAGCCAGGAGGAACCCCTGAGCATCGCCGGGTGTGACCCGAAAAGCAAACAAAAAAAAATATGACATTTTCCTCCTTCTCTCCTGTCAAGCTATATCAAAATCAGCTGCGGTCTGAAGAGTCAAACCTCCTCCCCTCCCCCAGAGTAGAACCGAACCCCCCTCCTCCAGAACCCACCCTTGACCCACCCTTCTGGCAGGTTCCTGCCGTGCACATACCAATCACCCGGGGGTGGGGAGCTCAGGGCACTCTGTGGGGTACTAGGGAATCCCCAGTACAGCCAACTTCAGAATGAGCTTGTCAAGGTGGCACGCTGGGTGTGTTGTGTTGCCGGGAGGCTGGGATCTCTGGGGGAGCGAACTTGACACTGAGGCAGAGTCTGTGCTAGAACATTATGGAGCCAGAACTCAACGACCAAAGTCTTCGTAGGTGGCAGTTCTTTAATTTTTTTTTTTTTGGTTTTTGGGTCACACCTGGCGATGCACAGGGGTTCCTCCTGGCTCTGCACTCAGGAATTACTCCTGGCGGTGCTCAGGGGACCCTATGGGATGCTGGGAATCGAACCCGGGTCGGCCGCATGCAAGGCAAATGCCCTCCCCGCTGTGCTATCGCTCCAGCCCCAGTTCTTTAAATTTTTTGCATTTTTTTTATTGAATCACCTTGAGCTGCAGTTCCCAAGCCTTCATGTTTGTGTGTCAGTCACACAATGATGGAACCCGCATCCCTCCACCTGTGCCCATTCCCCACCACCCGTGTCCCCAGTATCCCCCCCCCATCCCGCCCTCCCCCTGCCTCCATGGCAGACAATCTCCCCCACACTCTCTCTCTCTCTGCTTTGGGGCATCGTGGTTTGCAATACAGATGCGGTTTGCAGTTATTTAAATTTAAAAGAACAATAACGTTTAGTGCACAAGAGAACACTAGGAAAGAAAATGAAATCCGGTTGCTTTTGAACGGACACGGGTCATTGCTGGAGAAGTTTCCTTTGGTCTTGATTTATAGAGAGATGAGTGGGAACACGTGTTTCTGATGTATTTTTAAACGCTGCTTCATGATTCCAAAAGTTCATGTGTCTAATAAAAAGGAGAATAATGGGGTGGCACCAGGGTAGGGCATTTGCCTTGCACGCGGCCAACCCGGGTTTGATTCCCAGCATCCCATAGGGTCCCCTGAGCACCGCCAGGAGTCATTCCTGAGTGCAGAGCCAGAAGGGACCCCGGAGCATTGCTGGGTGGGACCCAAAAATAAATAAATAAAAGTGTTCAATGTCATAACTGCAGCAGGATTGTGAAGTTGGTCTGTGAGACACCCAAGGGTCCCCTTCCTGAGAATGCAAGGGAGGGGGTGAGGGAGGGAAGACGCTGAGAAAGAAGTTTGCTGAAACGAGGGAGAGAGAAGGAGACAGAGAGGAGAGAGGGGGGGAGAGAAGGAGGACAGAGAGGGAAGAGAGGGGGGAGAGAAGGAGACAGAGAGGGAGAGGGGGGGAGAGAAGGAGACAGAGAGGGAGAGGGGGGAGGGGGGAGAGAAGTAGACAGAGAGGGAGAGAGGGGGGAGAAGGAGACAGAGAGGGAGAGAGGGGGGGAGAGAAGGAGACAGAGAGGGAGAGAGAGGGGGGGAGAGAAGGAGACAGAGAGGGAGAGAGGGGGGAGAGAAGGAGACAGAGAGGGAGAGGGGGGGAGAGAAGGAGACAGAGAGGGAGAGGGGGGGAGAGAAGGATACAGAGAGGGAGAGAGGGGGGAGAGAAGGAGACAGAGAGGGAGAGGGGGGGGAGAGAAGGAGACAGAGAGGGAGAGGGGGGGAGAGAAGGAGACAGAGAGGGAGAGAGGGGGGGAGAGAAGGAGACAGAGAGGGAGAGAGAGGGGGAGAGAAGGAGACAGAGAGGGAGAGAGGGGGGAAGAGAAGGAGACAGAGAGGGAGAGGGGGGAGGGGGGAGAGAAGGAGACAGAGAGGGAGAGGGGGGGAGAGAAGGATACAGAGAGGGAGAGAGGGGGGAGAGAAGGAGACAGAGAGGGAGAGGGGGGGGAGAGAAGGAGACAGAGAGGGAGAGGGGGGGAGAGAAGGAGACAGAGAGGGAGAGGGGGGGAGAGAAGGAGACAGAGAGGGAGAGAGAGGGGGAGAGAAGGAGACAGAGAGGGAGAGAGGGGGGAGAGAAGGAGACAGAGAGGGAGAGGGGGGAGGGGGGAGAGAAGGAGACAGAGAGGGAGAGAGGGGGGAGAAGGAGACAGAGAGGGAGAGAGGGGGGGAGAGAAGGAGACAGAGAGGGAGAGAGAGGGGGGAGAGAAGGAGACAGAGAGGGAGAGAGGGGGGAGAGAAGGGAGACAGAGAGGGAGAGGGGGGGGGAGAGAAGGAGACAGAGAGGGAGAGGGGGGGAGAGAAGGAGACAGAGAGGGAGAGAGGGGGGAGAGAAGGAGACAGAGAGGAGGAGAGAGGGGGGGAGAGAAGGAGACAGAGAGGGAGAGGGGGGGAGAGAAGGGAGACAGAGAGGGAGAGAGGGGGGAGAGAAGGAGACAGAGAGGGAGAGAGGGGGGGAGAGAGAAGGAGACAGAGAGGGAGAGGGGGGGAGAGAAAGGAGACAGAGAGGGAGAGAGGGGGGAGAGAAGGAGACAGAGAGGGAGAGAGAGGGGGGAGAAGGAGACAGAGAGGGAGAGAGGGAGAGAGGGGGGAGAAGGAGACAGAGAGGGAGAGAGGGGGGGAGAGAAGGAGACAGAGAGGGAGAGAGGGGAGAGAGGGAGAGGGGGGGAGAAGGAGACAGAGAGGGAGAGAGGGGGAGAGAAGGAGACAGAGAGGGAGAGAGAGGGGAGAGAAGGAGACAGAGAGGGAGAGGGGGGAGAGAAGGAGACAGAGAGGGAGAGAGGGGGGAGAAGGAGACAGAGAGGGAGAGAGGGGGGAGAAGGAGACAGAGAGGGAGAGAGAGGGGAGAGAAGGAGACAGAGAGGGAGAGGGGGGAGAGAAGGAGACAGAGAGGGAGAGAGGGGGGAGAGAGGAGACAGAGAGGGAGAGAGGGGGGGAGAAGGAGACAGAGAGGGAGAGAGGGGGGGAGAGAAGGAGACAGAGAGGGAGAGGGGGGGAGAGAAGGAGACAGAGAGGGAGAGGGGGGGAGAGAGAAGGAGACAGAGAGGGGAGAGAGGAGAGAGAGGGGGGGAGAGAAGGAGACAGAGAGGGAGAGAGGGGGAGAGAAGGAGACAGAGAGGGAGAGAGGGGGGAGAAGGAGACAGAGAGGGAGAGAGAGGGGAGAGAAGGAGGGAGGGAGGGAGGGAGGGAGGGAGGGGGGAGGGAGGGGAGGGAGAGATGGGGAGAGAGAGGGGAAGAAAGATGGAGAGATACAGAGAGAGGGAGAGAGGGAGACACAGAGAGAGAGGGAGAGAGATAGGGGAGAAGATAAAAAGAGAGGAAGAGGAAGGAAAAGAGAGAGGGGAGAGGATGGACAGAGTTAGAGACAGAGATAGAAGGAGAGAGAGATGGAGAGAGGGAGAGAGAGAAGGAGAGACACAGAGACAGAGACAGACAGAGAGAGAGGGAAAGAGAGGGAGAGATACAGAGAGAGGGAGAGATATAGAGAGATGGAAGGGGAGAGAGAGAGGGGAGAGATATAGAGAGAGGGAGAGAGGGAGACACAGAGAGAAGGAGAGAGGGGGAGAGAGGGGGAGAGAGATACAGAGAGAGGAAGAGAGGGAAAAGAGAGAGGGAGAGGATGGACAGAGTTAGAGAGAGATAGAAGGAGACAGAGGGAGAGAGAGGGAGAGAGAGAAGGAGAGACACAGAGACAGAGACAGACAGAGAGAGGGGCAAAGAGAGGGAGATATACAGAGAGAGGGACAGAGAGGGAGAGATACAGAGAGAGGGAGGGGGGAGAGAGAGGGAGAGATACGGAGAGACGGAGAGAGGGAGACACAGAGAGAGAGAAGGAGAGAGGGAGAGATACAGAAATAGGAAGAGAGGGAAAAGAGAGAGAGGGAGAGGATGGACAGAGTTAGAGAGAAGGAGAGATAGAAGGGGAGACAGAGAAGGAGAGACACACAGTGATAGAGAGAGACAGAGAGAAAGGGAGAGATACAGAGAGAGGGAGAGAGAGAGGGAGGGGGGAGAGAGAGGGAGAGATATAGAGAGAGAAAGAGAGGGAAAAAGAGAGAGGGGAGAGAGGATGGACAGTTAGAGAGAGGGAGAGAGAGAGGGAGACCAAGAGGGAGAGATAGGGAGAGAGAGAAGGAGAGACACACAGAGATAGAGAGAGACAGAGAGAAAGGGAGAGATACAGAGAGAGGGAGAGAGACAGAGAGAGATAGAGAGCGACGGAGAGGGAGAGAGACACAGAGACAGAGAGAGGCAGACAAAGAGAGGGCACACTCACACACATGCATGTGAGTGTACAATCTCTCTCTCCTTCTCTCTCTCCCACACACACACCTGAGTGTCTCACACACAGAGACAGCCGAGTCCGTCTCCCTCCCTCCCTCTCTCTCTCCCTCTCCCACACACACACACTTTCTCTCTCTCACACACAGAGACCTGAATGTCTCACACAGACCTGAGGGCAAGAGAGAAGACGAGAGAGAGGACGAGAGAGAGGATGAGAGAGAGGAAGAGAGAGAGAGACACAGAGACAGGGAGGTAGACAGAGAGAGGGAGAGATAGAGGGACAGAGGGAGAGAGAGAGGGAGAGAGAGGGAGAGAGAGGGAGAGAGAGAGGAAGAGAGAGGGAGAGAGAGAGGGAGAGAGAGAGGAAGAGAGAGGGAGAGAGAGACACAGAGACAGGGAGGTAGACAGAGAGAGGGAGAGATAGAGAGACAGAGAGAGAGGGAGAGAGAGGAAGAGAGAGAGAGAGGGAGAGAGACACAGAGACAGGGAGGTAGACAGAGAGAGGGAGAGATAGAGAGAGAGAGGGAGAGAGGGAGGGAGACAGAGAGGGAGAGATAGGGAGAGACACACAGAGAGATAGAGAGAGACAGAGAGAAAAGGGAGAGATACAGAGAGGGAGAGAGACAGAGAAATAGAGAGAGACAGAGAGGGAGAGAGACAGAGACAGAGAGAGATAGACAAAGAGAGGGCAAGAGAGAGGATGAGAGAGAGAATGAGAGAGAGAACGAGAGAGGGAAGAGACAGAGGAAGAGAGAGAGGGAGAGAGACACAGAGACAGGGAGGTACACAGAGAGAGGGAGAGATAGAGAGACAGAGGGAGAGAGAGGGGGAGAGACAGAGGGAAGAGACAGAGGGAGAGAGAGAGGGAGAGAGAGGCAGAGACAGGGAGGTAGACAGAGAGAGGGAGAGATAGAGAGAGAGAGGGAGAGAGAGGAAGAGAGAGAGAGGGAGAGAGGGGGAGAGAGAGACAGAGACAGGGAGGTAGACGGAGAGAGGGAGAGATAGAGAGACAGAGGGAGAGATAGAGAGACAGAGGGAGAGAGAGAGACAGAGGGAGAGGAGAGGCAGAGCGAGGGGAACTGAACGAGTCCGGAAACCACCCAGTTGGTGGAGCCCGCGAGGGCACGACCCCGAGGACATGGTGGGGCCGAGTTCCGCCCAGTCACTGCATCCAAACGGACACGCCTGGCGCCCGGCAACACGGAACCGAAACATTTGCCTCCTGCCCGCGTGAAAGAATAGGGGTGAGGCCACGGGGCTGCTGTAAAGTTAGCCCTGCCTCACGGGCCAGCGGGATTAGCTCCCGGGAAACAAGTCACAGCCTCCATACACACACACACACACACACACTCACACACTCACACACACACACACAGTCACACACAGTCACACACACACTCACACACTCACACACACTCACACACTCACACACTCACACTCACACACACTCACACACACTCACTCACACACACACTCACACACACTCACTCACACCACACACTCACACACTCACACACTCAGTGTACACACTCACACACAAGCATGTGAGTATACAATCTCTCTCTTTTTCCTTCTCTCTCTCACCCACACACACTGTCTCACACAGACCTCAGTGTCACACACACACACACACACAGAGCTGATTCGCTTTCTCTCCCTCTCTCTCTCTCTCTCTCTCTCACACACACACACACACACGATTGTCTCACACAGACCCGAGTGTCAGGAGCACGCGCACACATAAACATACACACATACACACACAGAACTGAGTCCCTCTCTCTCTGTGTCTCTCTGTCTCTGTCTCTGTCTCTCTCTTCCCCACACACATACCCAAGTGTCTCACACACAGAGCTGAGTCTGTCTCTGTCTCTCTCTCACACACACATACTCTCACAGACACCTGAGTGTCACACACAAGCTCACATACACACACACATACATACATTCACAGACTTGAGTGTCACACACACACAGAGAAAGCTGATTTCTCTCTCTTTCTGTCTCTTTCTCTTTCTCTCACTCTCTCAGAGATCTGAGTCTCTCTCTCTCTCTCTCTCTCTCTCTCACACACACACACACACACACACACACGCAGCCTTCCCTGCACACAGCTACAGCAGAGCACACCCTCGCTGGACCCGCTGACCCCAGCCTTCTGCTCTGAGAAAACAGTATTTTTTGCAAGACTCTCTGTATCGCTTCCACAGAGCTTGAACCAGATCGTGACTGGTGCCCCCTCGAGCAAATTGATGAGCCACGGGAGGACAGTCCTACAGTGCTACTCCTGGCGGTGCTCGGGGGACCCTATGGGATGCCGGGCACTCGAACCCGGGTCGGCCACGTGCAAGGCAAACACCCTCCCCGCTGTGCTATCACTCCAGCCCCCACAAAGAAAGTTTTTATTGAAACTTATTTGGGAAGGTGGTGAGGGGAGAGAAGGGGGCAGGCATGTATTTTTTTTTTTCTTTTTGGGTCCCACCCGGCGATGCCCAGGGGTCCCTCCTGGCTCCTGCACTCAGGAATGACTCCTGGCGGTGCTCAGGGGACCCCTATGGGATGCTGGGAATCGAACCCGGGTCGGCCGCGTGCAAGGCAAACGCCCTCCCCGCTGGGCTATGGCTCCAGCCCCCTCAGGCGTGTATTTTTAACCGAGAACACAGACTTCCCCAGAGCGGAAATAAGCCGAGACGTACCGACAAACAAGCAAGAAATAGATCCAAGGCACAACGTGGATTTGAAGAGCCTCAGAATTTTTTTGTTTTAATGATATCTGAGGGGCTGGAGCGATAGCACAGCGGGGAGGGCGTTGGCCTTGCATGCAGCTGACCCAGGTTCGATTCCAGCACATCCCATAGGGTCCCCTGAGCACTGCCAGGGGTCATTCCTGAGTGCAGAGCCAGGAGGAACCCCTGAGCATCGCCGGGTGTGACCCAAAAAGCAATTGATTAATTAATTAATTAATTAATTAATTAATGATATCTGATTAGTGAGGAGTCTTCCTTGTAATTTTCTACCTAAGAAAATGGAAATTCCCGGGGGCTGGAGCGATAGCCCAGCGGGGAGGGTGTTGCCCTTGCACATGGCCAACCCGGGTTCGATTCCCAGCATCCCATAGGTCCCCCGAGCACCGCCAGGAGTCATTCCTGAGTGCAGAGCCAGGAGGAACCCCTGTGCAGAACCAGGTGTGACCCAAAAAGTGAAAGAGAGAAAGAGAGAAAGAAAGAAAGAAAGAAGAAAGAAAGAAAGAAAGAAAGAAAGAAAGAAAGAAAGAAAGAAAGAAGAAGAAGGAAGGAAGGAAGGAAGGAAGGAAGGAAGGAAGGAAGGAAGGAAGGAAGGAAGGAAGGAAGGAAGGAAGGAAGGAAGGAAGGAAGGAAGGGAGAGAGAGAGAAAGGAAGGAAGAAAGAAAGAAAGAAAGAAAGAAAGAAAGAAAGAAAGAAAGAAAGAAAGAAAGAAAGAAAGAAAAGAAAGAAAAGAAAGAAAAGAAAGAAAGAAAGAAGAAAGAAAATGGAAATTCCAGGAAAATTAAAGCGAGTAGACTGAAACTTTAAATTGTTCCTCATTTACATATAGGTGCATTTTGGGGGGTCAATGAAATGGAACGGGTTTAACATTCTATTTCATAGGCTTCACATTCTATTTTAAAATAAGTGAATAGGGGGCTGGAGCGATAGCCCAGCAGGGAGGGCGTTTGCCTTGCACGCCGGCTGACCCGGGTTCGATTCCCAGCATCCCATAGGGTCCCCTGAGCACTGCCAGGGGTCATTCCTGAGTGCAGAGCCAGGAGGAACCCCTGAGCATCGCCGGGTGGGACCCAAAAAGCAAAAAAACAAAACAAAACTGTACAGCTCAAATGCGACTGTATTTGAGTCGCATTTGAGCTGTACAGTTACATATTACATTTGCATATATGTAACATATATATGCAAATGCAAATAAATGCAAATGTAATATGATTTATAGTGCTTTGTGCTTAGTAGTTGAAAAATCAGTCTTGGTTATAGTTAACTGTATGACACATTTTCATTTGTAATAACACAACCATACAATAATGTATAGTTAACGGGGCTGGAGCGATAGCACAGCGGGGAGGGCGTTGGCCTTGCACGCGGCCGACCCGGGTTCGATTCCCAGCATCCCATAGGGTCCCCCGAGCACGGCCAGGGGTGATTCCTGAGTGCAGAGCCAGGAGGGACCCCTGAGCATCGCCGGGTGGGACCCAAAAAAACACAAAAATATTTTTTGAAAAGGGGAAGACCGTGTGGCCGAACCCGGGAATGCGCATTTGCCAGGAGTCCGGCCCCTGAATGGGGTTGGTCTCATTCCGGGCTGCGCTGCCCGCACTCGCCGCCAGAGGGCGCCACAGGACCGCGTGTAGGCACAGCAGGGCCGGCCCTGGCCGGAGACAGCTTCAGGACACACAGCCCTGCAGGGGGCCCGCGCCACAACCCCCCTGGGGTACACACTCTGAGCTCACACACACACACACACACACACACACACCCTGAGGTCCTACACAGAGAGACTCACACACACACACACACACACACACACACACCCTGAGATCCTACACAGAGAGACTCACACACACAAACCCTGAGATCCTACACAGAGAGACTCACACACACACACACACAAACCCTGAGGTCCTACATAGAGAGACTCACACACACACACACACATACACACTCCCTGAGATCCTACACAGAGAGACTCACACACACACACACACACACACACCCTGAGATCCTACACAGAGAGACTCACACACACAAACCCTGAGGTCCTACACAGAGAGACTCACACACACACACACACACACACCCTGAGATCCTACACAGAGAGACTCACACACACACACACACACACACACCCTGAGATCCTACACAGAGAGAGAGACACACACACACACACACCCTGAGATCCTACACAGAGAGACTCACACACACACACACACACACACACACCCTGAGATCCTACACAGAGAGACTCACACACACACACACACACCCTGAGATCCTACACAGAGAGAGACACACACACACACACAAACCCTGAGATCCTACACAGAGAGACTCACACACACACACACACACCCTGAGATCCTACACAGAGAGACACACACACACAAACCCTGAGATCCTACACAGAGAGACTCACACACACACCCTGAGATCCTACACAGAGAGAGAGACACAAACACACCCTGAGATCCTACACAGAAAGACACACACACACAAACCCTGAGATCCTACACAGAGAGACTCACACACACACACACATACACACTCCCTGAGATCCTACACAAAGAGACTCACACACACACACACACCCCTTGAGTGAGCTCCTACACACAGACACACACACATACACACTCCCTGAGCTCTTACACACAGACTCACACACACACAGACACACACACACCCCCTGAGATCCTACACAAAGAGACTCAGAGAGACTCCATTCCCAGCACTGCAGAGACACCCTGAGCCCCTGCAGGAAGGACCCCTGGACACCAGCACCATGGGGTGTGGTGTCCCTCCAAACACACATACACACACAAACACGTGCATACACAAACATATGCACATACACATGCATACACACATACACATACACACATATACAACATACACATACAAACACACAGACACACAGACACATGCACACAGATGCACTTGCATACACTCATGCACACATACACATATACACAGATACATATAGACACACACATGCACACATACATACACATACATACACATGTGCACACATACATACACATATACACACGTACACACATACACATATAACACACATATACATACACACATTCATACACACATACACATACAAATATACAGACATAAATACAGAGACACATCTACAAACATACACACATACACATACACATGCATACACACATACGCACAGATACATATACATACACATACACATGCATGCACACATACACACATACATACACACACATACACATATCACACACATACACATACACACATTCATACACACATACACATACAAATACATACACATAAATACAGAGACACATCTACAAACATGGACACACATACACATGCATACACACATACACACAGATACATATACATACACATACACATGCATGCACACATACACACATACATACATACACACATACACATATCACAGACATACACATACACACATTCATACACACATACACATACAAATACACACACATAAATACAGAGATACATCTACAAACATGGACACACATACACATGCATACACACATACACACAGATACATATACATACACATACACATGCATGCACACATACACACATACATACACACACATACACATATCACACACATACACATACACACATTCATACACACATACACATACAAATACATACACATAAATACAGAGACACATCTACAAACATGGACACACATACACATGCATACACACATACACACAGATACATATACATACACCTGCATGCACACATACATACATACACACATACACATATCACACACATATACACACACATGTGCACTGTTGCGTGAACGTTCGTGGGGTCGGAGGCGAATGCATTGATTGGAGGACGGGGGCTCGCCCTGGCTCTTGGCCAAGGCAGAGGGCCCCGGGGATCCCCTTTTATTGATCACGGTGCCCCTAAAGGTACCATGTGACCTTTGCGTGATACAGTGACGTCACCAAAGGCACCCACAGATGTTCCAGGAAGAACATTGAGGCAACATCATTCTCTTGTGTCTGCAGGCCAGTAATCTAGGCCCCCGGAAAGAAGACACATACACAGACAGATATGTGCATACACAAACATACACACATACACATGCATACACACATACACATACACACATATACAACATACACACACAGACACACAGACACATGCACACAGATGCAAAACCCGAAGCCTTCCTTGGGCTGAGAGCCCTCGGGTTGACATCCCAATGACCCGGCTGGGCTGGGCTGCCCCATGAAATCTACATGTCAATTACAGACTAGGTGGCACCTGGAATCTACATCCCAAAGACTAGGCTGGGCCGGAGCCTGGAATCTACAATGTCAAAGGTCAGGCCTGGCTAACACCTGACGTCTGCGTGTCAAAGACCAGCCAGGCTTCTTGTGAGAAAAGGGAAACTGCGTCTGAAATTAGCTCCAGAAGGCAGCTGGAAAGGGGAAATATTCCTGTCTGCAGCACAGTGTCCCCCACAGTGCACATGCACATACATGATACATATATACACACATACATACACAGACACACATGCATACACGCATGCACACATATTGTGTGTATGTGTATTTACACAGACACACAGACACAGATACACACATATAGACATACACAAATACACACAGTGTCCCCAACAGTTCACATGCACATACATGATACATATATACACACATACATACACAGACACACGTGCACATGCATACACACATGCACACATATTGTGTGTATGTGTATTTACACAGACACATACAGAGATACGCACATATAGACATACACAAATACACACAGTGTCCCCAACAGTGCACATGCACATACATGATACATACATACACACATACATACACAGACACACATGCACATGCATACACACATGCACACATATTGTGTATATGTGTATTTACACAGACACAGATACACACATATAGACATACACAAATACACACAGTGTCCCCAACAGTGCACATGCACATACATGATACATATATACACACATGCATACACAGACACACATGCACATGCATACACACATGCACACATATTGTGTGTATGTGTATTTACACAGACACACAGACACAGATACACACATATAGACATACACAAATATACACAGTGTCCCCAACAGTGCACATGCACATACATGATACATATATACACACATACATACACAGACACACATGCACATGCATACATGCATGCACACATATTGTGTGTCTGTGTATTTACACAGACACAGATACACACATATAGACATACACAAATACACACACCTACACATACACACATACATACTACCACATTAGCACACAGACACATACACGCAGACACATGCACACATATGCACCTACACACATTCACACACACATACACACATACACGCATTCATATGCACATACACACAGACATACAGACACAAGCACATGCACACTCACACTCACACACACACACACATACAGAGCAAGCAAACACAAGGCAGAACAGGCAAATGTCCTGGGGCAGCAGACAGCGGGGAGGCGAGCAGGGCTGGGCTAGGTAGCAGCCGTGCGCAGAGTCTGTGTCACGGGATCCGGAGCACCCGTGTCCCAAAGGCAAGAGGCCAACAGTGCATGTACCACAGCTGGGCCACACACGGTGCCGTGGGCAGGGCGCGGGCCGGGCTTCCATCCCCGGCCCCCACTTAGCCAGCCAGGACGGAGCACTGAGCGCGAGCCAGGACTCGGTGAGGCACAGCAGAAGGCGTCACACCAGTGACCAGCCAGTGCACGTCCACACTGCCTGGCGGGTGCCTAGTTGGTGCCACGCAAACACGCATGTGCACATTTGAAAGGATAAGAGTTACACGCACCGTCCGTGCATGGCAGAGACACAGTTACTTCTCAGCGTGTCGCCACAAAGCACTGCCCAGGGCCTGCAAGGGGGGGCATGAGCCATGTTGCCACAGCCGGGGTCAGCCCTGAGCACAGAGCCGGGAGTCAGCCCTGAGCACAGAGCTGGGAGTGAATGCTGAGCACAGAGCCGGGACTGAGTCTTGAGCACTGGTCCAAGAGTCAGCCCCAAGCAGAGAGCCGGGAGTGAGCGCTAGGCACAGAGCCAGGAGTCAGCCTGGACCATAGAGCAAAGAGTGAGCACTGAGCACAGAGCCAGGAGCCAGCTCTGAGCACAGAGCTGGGATTCAGCTCTGAGCACAGAGCCACGAGTCAGCCCTGAGCACAGAGACGAGAGTGAGCCCAGAGCACAGAGCCGGGAGTCAGCTCTGAGCATAGAGCCAGGAGTCAGCCCTGAGCACAGAGCCAGGAGTCAGTCTGGAGCATAGAGCAAAGAGTGAGCACTGAGCACAGAGCCAGGAGTGAGCACTGAGCACAGAGCCGGGAGCCAGCACTGCACCCGTGATCGTGTCCCTGGCACAAACACCCGCCAGGCCTGCCCAGCGGTTGTTCCTGGCGTTGCGCAGGGCCGGGCGGGTGAGCTCACAGCTGGGCGGGAGCCCCAGGGGCGGGGGCGGGTCTGGGCGCCGCTGGCTGATAATTAACCCGCGGGGGCCTCGCTGCTCCCGGGGGCCGGGGAGACGCTCACACAAGGTGTCATTTTCCTTGACGATCCCCCGGGGCCGCGCGCACAGCTGCACGGCTGCCGGCAGGCAACAAACACAGCGCCTGCCCGCACCGTCAGCCCCGAGCACAGGGCTGGGAGTCAGCCCCGAGCACAGGGCTGGGAGTCAGCCCCGAGCACAGAGCCAGGAGTCAGCCCTGAGCACAGAGCCGGGAGTCAGCCCTGAGCACAGAGCCAGGAGTGAGTCCTGAGCAGACCCTGGAGTCAGCCCCGAGCACAGGGGTGGGAGTCAGCCCTGAGCACAGAGACTGGAGTCAGGCCTGAGCACAGAGCCAGGAGTCAGCCCTGAGAAAAGAGCCAGGAGTCAGCCCTGAGCACAGAGCCAGGAGTGAGTCATGAGCACAGAGCCAGGAGTCAGCCCGGAGCACAGAGCTGGGAGTCAGCTGTGAGCGCAGAGCTGGGAGTGAGAGCTGAGCACAGAGCCGGGAGTCAGCCCTGACCACAGAGCCAGGAGTCAGCTGTGAGCACAGAGACAGGAGTCAGCCCCAAACAGAGTCAAGAGTCAGCCCTGCGCACAGAGCCAGCAGTCAGTCCTGACCACAGAGCCAGGACTCATCCGTGTGAACAGAGCTTGGAGTCAGCCCTGAGCACATGTTCAGGAGTCAGCCGTGAGCACAGACGCATGAGTTATCTCTGAGCACAGAGCCAGCAGTGAGCCCTGAGCACATGTCCAGGAGTCAGCCCTGAGCACTAGACCCAGGAGTGAGCCCAGAGCACAGACCTTGCAGTCAGCCCTGAGCAAAGAGCCAGGAGTCAGCCCAGGGCACAGACCCAGGAGTCAACCCTGAGCACAGACCCAGGAGTCAACCCTGAGCACAGAGCCAGGAGTCAACCCTGAGCACAGACCCGGGAGTCAGCCCCGAGCACAGAGGTGCAAATGAGCCCTGAGCACAGAAGCAGGAGTGATCACTGAGCACAGAGCCAGGAGTCAGCCCTGAGTACAGAGTGCAGAATCAGCCCTGAGCACAGAGCCAGGAGTCAGCCCTGAGCACAGAACCAGGAGTCAGCCCTGAGCACAGAGTTGAGAGTGAACACTGAGCACAGACCCAGGAGTCAGCGCTGAGCACAGAGCCGGGAGTAACAACCCTGAGCACCAGCCACGTCCCCAAGGCGAGTCTCGCTGTGACTGTGTCTGGCCAGACCCAGTACTAAGGACCGTCCTAGAGAAGGTCGCCAGAGGTCGGGGCCGGGCACCCGCGTGTGTCCTGTCACCAGTGACATACGTGTGGGCAGAGAAGCCAAGCACGGCGCCCCGGAATGTTCATGCCAGTGAGAAACCGTCTCCGTGTGGGACCCGGGGTTGCGGCTGTGGGTGGGTGGTTGGCGTGACTCGCAGTGAGCCGGCTCCACCCCACACAGGGGCCGTCCCCTGAGCACCCCCGGGACTGATTCCCCGAGCACCAGAGCGGGAGTCAGCCCCGAGCATCTCCGGGTGCCGCCTCCAAGCAAGCGTAGAGAGAAAAGTAAACAACGTATGTGGGTGCGAGACGCACACGGGGCAGCCGCCACCTCCAGGAGGTCACACGCGGGGCCTGGGACGGGAAGAGAAGACACCCGTGGACTGCACACGGATGACACACCCGTGAACTGCACATGGATGACACACCCGTGAACTTCACATGGATGATTGGAAATGAAGGTACCCGTTAGGAGACTTCACACGTGACACCCCAATTTTCTCTTTCTTTCTCTTCCTTCCTTCCTTCCCTCCTCCCTTCCCTCCTTCCTTCCTTCCTTCCTTCCTTCCTTCCTTCCTTCCTTCCTTCCTTCCTTCCCTCCTCCCTTCCCTCCTTCCGTCCTTCCTTCCTTCCTTCCTTCCTTTCTTCCTTTTTTCTTTCTTTCTTTCTTTCTTTCTTTCTTTCTTTCTTTCTTTCTTTCTTTCTTTCTTTCTTTCTTTCTTTCTTTCTTTCTTTGTTCCTTCCTTCTTTCTGTTTTTCCTTCTTTCCTCCTTTCTTTCTTTCTTTCTTCCTTCCTTCCTTTCTTTCTTTTTCTTTCTTTCTTCCTTCCTTCTTTCTCTCTCTCTTTCTTTCTTTCTTTCTTTCTTCCTTCCTTGCTTTCTTTGTTCCTTCCTTCCTTTCTTCTGTTTTTCTTCTTTCCTTCTCTTTCTTTCTTTGTTCCTTCCTTCTTTTCTTTCTCCCTTCCTTCCTTTGTTCCTTTCTTCCTTCTGTTTTTCTTCTTTCTTTCTCTCTTTCTCTCTTTCTTTCTTTCTTTCTTCCTTTCTCTCTTTCTTTCTTCATTCCTTTCTTTCTTTGTTCCTTCCTTCCTTCTGTTTTTCCTTCTTTCCTCCTTTCTTTTTCTTTCTTTCTTCCTTCTTTTCTTTATTTCTTTGTTCTTTGTTTTTCCTTCTTTCCTCCTTTCTTTCTTTCTTTCTTTCTTTCTTTCTTTCTTTCTTTCTTTCTTTCTTTCTTTCTTTCTTTCTTTCTTTCTTTCTTTCTTTCGTTCTCTTTCTTTCTTTTTGTTGAATCACGATGATATCTCAGTTCCCAAGCTTCCGTGTTTGAGTGTCAGTCACACAATGACGGAACCCCCATCCCTCCACCCGTGCACATTCCCCACCCCCGTGTCCCCAGTGTCCCCCCATCCCGCCCTCCCCCTGCCTCCATGGCAGACAATCTCCCCCACACTCTCTCTCTGCTTTGGGGCATCCTGGTTTGCAATACAGACACCGAGAGGTTACTAGGCCCAGAGAGAGACGGACAGAGACGGGGACAGAGAGGAGAGAGACAGAGGGGGGGGAGGGGGAGAGAGAGAGAACAAGAGAGGAGGGAGAGAGAGGAGAGAAAGACAGAGGAAAGAAAGGGAGCAGAAGAGAGAAAGAGAGAAGGGAGGGGAGAAACAAGAGAAAGAGGGAAAGAGAGGCAGGGAGAGAGAGAAGGAGGGAGAGGAGAGAGGGGGGGGAAGAGAAATGAGAGGGAGAGAGACAGGGAGAGTGAGAGTCAGAGACAGGGAGAGAGGAGAGAGAGAGGGAGAGACAGACACAGAGAGAGGCAAGAGAGAGGGGAGACAGAGAGGAGAGAGAGGTAGAGAGAGACAGAGGGGGAGAGAGAGGAGGGAGAGAGAGAGGAGAGAAAGACAGAGAAGAGAGAGGGAGCAGAAGAGAGAAAGAGAGAAGGGAGGGGAGAAAGAAGAGAAAGAGGGAAAGAGAAGCAGGGAGAGGGAGAAGGAGGGAGGGGAGAGAGGGGGAAAGAGAGAGAGGGAAAGAGAAATGAGAGGGAGAGAGACGGGGAGAGTGAGAGTCAGAGACAGGGAGAGAGGAAAGAGAGGGAGAGATGAGAGAGGGAGACAGAGAGAGAGGAGAGGGAGAGGGACAGAGAGAGGGGGAGAGGGAGAGAGAGACAGAGGGAGAGACAGAGGAAGAGACAGAGGGAGAGAGGAGAGGGAGAGGGAGAGGGAGAGACAGAGGGAGAGCCAGAGACTGAGAGAGAGAGAGACAGAGGGAGAGACAGAGGGAGAGAAAGAGAGAGACAGAAAGAGAGAGAGTGACCGGCTCCCTGGCACCGGGAACCCGTGTCCACGCAGTGACCACGTGTGCACGCAGACATCTCCCTGGACCTTGCAGTTAACTACACCGCCTCCCCGTCATGCAGTGCCCAGGGGTCCCTGGGGAAGGGGAGAGAATTGTTTCCCCCCGTCCTGCCCCAGGAGAGGGGCCGGCCCGAGCCCCTGCCCCTTCTCCCTTGGCCGAGGGCCGGCCCGGGCCCCGCCTGGCGCCCAGCGTCCTCCTTTGAGAGGCAGAAGCCAGCTGGGGTGAGGCAGTTGGCGCGGGAGAAACCCAACACCACGGCCGGCCCGAGGGCACCGCCCGGCACGATGCCAGGCAGCCCCGTGGCGCCTCCAACCTCTTCAGCCGCGGTTCCCAACTCACTTTGGATCGCGTCCAGCGGGCAGGGAGAGCTCCCCGGGGCGGGGGGAGAGGCTGCAGGCGTGCGGGGTGGGGGTGACTCCGGGACACACGTGTAGTGAGCAGGACGCGTGGAACCAGCGTGTCACAGATACTGTGTTGGCAGAAAGGCGGGCTCGAAAGGACGGGCTGGAGTGAGAGCACAGCAGGGAGGACGTTGGCCTGGCACGAGGCCAACCCGGGTTCGATTCCCAGCATCCCATAGGGTCCCCTGAGCACTGCCAGGAGTCATTCCTGAGTGCAGAGCCAGGAGGGACCCCTGAGCATCGCCGGGTGGGACCCAAAAGAAAAAAATTAAACACACAGACACACAGACACACAGACACACACAAGGGTCTGGAGTGATAGCACAGCAGGGAGGGCGTCTGCCTTGCACGCGGCCGACCCGGGTTCGATTCCCAGCATCCCATATTGTCCCCCGAGCACCGCCAGGAGTCATTCCTGAGTGCACGAAGCAGGAGTCAGCCCTGAGCATCGCCGGGGGTGACCCAAAAAGCCACGGGCTGGCTCCCGCCGTGCAATGCACAGGGGTTACCTCCTGGCTCTGCACTCAGGAATCACCCCTGGCGGTGCTCGGGGGACCCTATGGGATGCTGGGACTCGAACCCGGGTCGGCCGCGTGCCAGGCCAACGCCCTCCCCGCTGTGCTATCGCTCCAGCCCCCCCTCCCGCTGCCGTTCTTTCTTCTGGCGGATAAAACAGTGGGTGTGCGGGAAAGGATTTGAGTTCTACTGTGAGGGGACCCCAGGGACGGGGCAGTGACCCACCTTGGGGAGTGGACCCCAAGTCAGTCCTGCGTGCAGAGCTAGAACTCAGCCCTGAGCACCCACAGGGGAGGCTCGGAAGCAAATTATCTTCTTGCAACTGCCCTGGGCGTAGGCCGGTGGGAAGGACGCTGACCTGCCTTGCGTACGGCAACTTTCGTCCCCTCTGGTCCCCTGAGCCTGCTGGAAGTGACCAGTCAGGAAAGGGGGGACGCTCCTTCCCTGTTGGCCGGAATGCCGACCCGTCCGGGCTTTCCGGAAGACAATACGGACAGTCCGTCAAAAACTAGAACTTGAGCTTCCATAGGAGCCCGAGATACCACTTCTGGGAATGTATCCCGAGGGTGCAAAAAAAGCAGAGTCGAAATGACATCTGTACCTATGTGTTCACTGCAACACTGTGCACAATAGTCCCGAGAAACAACCCGAGTGCCCGAGAACAGAAGACGGGTGAAAGAAACTTGGGTTCATGTACTCCGTGGAATACTATGCAGCTGTTAAAAGAGATGAAGGCATGAAATTGGCTTATAAGTGGATGGACATGGAGAGTCTCATGCTGAGTGAAATGAGTCGGAGAGAGAGGGACAGACAGAGAAGAACTGCACTCATTGGCGCGGTATAAAATAACA